>NC_072011.1:2708527-2778288 GCF_027791375.1 Indicator indicator | reverse complement strand
ACTGTGAGATGCACTGCCCTACCTCCAGTCCTTTCTCAATAAACTTTCCTTATAAACAAGCAGAACCAGTTGTGCAGAGATGGAAATTATGGTGTGAAACTCTTATCACCTTGTTTCTAACCACACACTGAAGGCAGGTGCCCTGAGACAGGTGCACTGTGGACCTGCACCCAGGTCGCCCTGCATCATTTGGCAGCAAAGCTGTCCCAGGGAGCTGGAGAGTACAACTCTGGCTGTACCCACAGAGTGGCTGTCCATGGATCCACGGCCAAGTGGAGGCCAGTGACAAGTGCAGTCCCTCAGGGATCAGTCCTGGGACCAGGATTGTTCAATATCTTCCTTGGTGCCATGGACAGAGGCATTGAGTGCACCCTCAGCAGGTTCACCAATGGCACCAAGCTGTGTGGTGAGGCTGACAGCCTGGGGGGAAGGGAATGAAGCAACCCTGGAGTTTCCTTCTGATCTCCTGCATGCTGACCACCTATCTGTTGGTATGGGATCCAACTGGCATGCACTGGCTGGGTCTTTTCAGTCCCTTGAAAAACATTTCTGACCTCTTGATATGATCAGAGTGGTGTAAAGCAGTGAGGCTGCAGAAGGTGACTTAGGCTGCTGTTAGAAATCAACATCTTTATGCCACACCCTTGTGACCCTTGTGGATTAAACCCAGTCCTGTTTAGATTTAACCCAGTCCTGTTTAATATCTTTATTGATGATCTGGATGAGGAGATAGAGTCCACCATCAGTAAGTTTGCAGATGGCACCAAGCTGGGGGTAGGAGTTGATCTGTTGGAGGGTAGAAGGGCTCTGCAGAGGGACCTTGACAGGCTGGACAGATGGGCAGAGTCCAACAGGATGGCATTCAACAAATCCAAGTGCCAGGTGCTGCACTTCGGCCACAACAACCCCATGCAGAGCTACAGGCTGGGGTCAGAGTGGCTGGAGAGCAGCCAGGCAGAGAGGGACCTGGGGGTACTGGGTGACAGCAGCTGAACAGGAGCCAGCAGTGTGCCCAGGTGGCCAAGAGAGCCAATGGCATCCTGGCCTGCAGCAGGAAGAGTGTGGCCAGCAGGAGCAGGGAGGTCATTGTACCCCTGTACACAGCACTGGTTAGGCCACACCTTGAGTGCTGTGTCCAGTTCTGGGCTCCTGAATTCAAGAAAGATGTTGAGATGCTGGAAGGTGTCCAGAGAAGGGCAAGAAGGATGGGGAGGGGTCTGGAGCACAGCCCTGTGAGGAGAGGCTGAGGGAGCTGGGGGTGTTTAGCCTGGAGAAGAGGAGGCTCAGGGCAGACCTCATTGCTGTCTACAACTACCTGAAGGGAGGTTGTAGCCAGGTGGGGGTTGGTCTCTTCTCCCAGGCAAGCAGTGACAGAAGGAAAGGACACAGTCTCAAGCTGTGCAGGGGGAAGTTTAGGCTGGAGGTGAGGAGAAAGTTCTTCCCAGAAAGAGAGATTGGCCTTTGGAATGTGCTGCCCAGGGAGGTTGGTGGAGTCACCATCCCTGGAGGTGTTAAAAAAAACCTTGGATGTGGCACTTGGAGCCATGGGTTAGTTGTCAGGAGGTGTTAGGGATTAGCTAATAGGTTGGACTTGATGACCTCTGAGGTCTTTTCCAACCTGATTGATTCTGTGACTCCAGCACGTTGACTTCTTAGATTGAAACAGGAACATTTCCTTCCAAAAGGACAACCACAGACCAGAGGAATGATAGAGGATTTCTTTCCTTTATCCTTCATCTGAAAAAACAAACAAACAAACAAACAAAGGATCAGAATTTCCTGTATCAGACAACTGCTTTTTAAGGGGCTTGCTTGATGACATCACAAAAGTGGAACCCTTAAGCTTACAACAGCTGTGTGCACAGCTACCTCTGTTGGGTAAAAGACTGACCTGGGCTCTATTAATATTTCTAGAGTGAAATTTCTAACAGACAACAATTCTGCATGATTGAACAGGTGACTGCACTTTAAGGGCTAGGGAGTAGGAGTGAGCTTTGCTGTAGTTAAAACTGCAGATTGTTTTTCATGGCGGAATAAAAAGTCATGGCTTCAAACTGCCTCAGACAAAATCCCTTTGGACAATCAGTTGGTGCAAGAGTGAAATATTCCCCTGAGAGATACATCATCCTCTCTTTGTGGCAAGTTTCCTTGGGGGATTTAGAGTTATCTCAGTATCACAGAACATTAGAGGCTGGAAGGGACCTCCAGAGACCATCCAGTCCAACCCCCCTGCCAGAGCAGCATCACCCAGGGGAGTCTGCACAGGAATGCATCCAGGTGGGGTTGGAAAGGCTCCAGAGAAGGAGACTCCACAACCTCTCTGGGGAGCCTGTTCCAGTGCTCTGTCACCCTCACTGGAAAGAAGTTTCTCCTCTTGTGGAGCTGAAACCTTCTCTGTTCAAGTTTGTATTCTTAGCTTATTGCTGTGCACCACCCAGCAGAGCCTGGCCCCCTCCACTTGACCCCCAGCCCTCAGATATTGATTGACATTGATCAGATCCCCTCTCAGTCTTCTCTTCTCCACACTAAACAGCCCCAGGGGGCTCCTTCTCTCTTCTTATATTGTCTCAGCTTATATTTTTATATTGTATTTATATTTATATATTATATTTATATTTTATATGTTATATATATATATTATTGTTGGATATTCTTGCATTCAGAGGAGTGTGTCCAGCAGATCCAGGGAGGTTCTCCTCCCCCTCTACTCTGCCCTGGTGAGACCTCATCTGGAATATTGCATCCAGTTCTGGGCTCCCCAGTTCAAGAGGGACAAACGTCTGCTGGAGAGAGTCCAAGGATGATGAAGGGACTGGAGCACTGCCCAGGAGACACCTAGGGCTGTTTATTCTGGTGGTGTTAGGTTGGACTTGATGATCTTGGAGGTTTTTTCCAACCTAGTTGATTCTGTGAGTGTGTGATATCCCCTATTGCATTTCATATCTGGACACTCTAGAAAACAGCAAGAGGCAACAGCATTTTTTTCCTTGTGCTTTCAAACATGCAAGCTGGCAAGCTCTCCTGAGATGTGATTAACAGCTTGCCAGCTGGGGGTACTTGCCAATGAAATGATTTCTTTAGCTATTAACCTTTGACAACGTTGCTAATTCCCACATCTAGGACACAACTGGGTCTGGTCGTGCATGGGGAGGATTTCAGCTCCACATGAGGAGAAATTTCTTTCCAGTGAAGGTGACAGAGCCCTGGAACAGGCTGCCCAGGGGGGTTGTGGAGTCTCCTTCTCTGGAGCCTTTCCAACCCCACCTGGATGCACTCCTGTGCAGACTCCCCTGGGTGATGCTGCTCTGGCAGGGGGGTTGGTCCCTTCCAACCTCTGATATACTGTGAGACTGTGGGACTGTGACTCATGCTGCAAGAAGCCACTCCAAAACACAGACTCCTGGATGGGATGAGGTTTCATGCCAGAGGCTAAGCAAAAGCCAAGTTTTGAACAGCAGTCAGTAGGTCGTGGCTCCTGTGGGCATCCTGGGAGAAGATGGTCAGGGAGGGTGGCTCAGTTGCAAACCCTGGATGTAGAATCATAGAATCATAGAATCAGTCAGGGTTGGAAGGGACCACAAGGATCATCTAGTTCCAACCCCCCTGCCATGGGCAGGGACACCTGTGTTTCAAGATGGTTTGGATGTGGTGCTTGGAGCTCTGGTTTAGGGGTGACCCTTGTAGAGTAGGGTTCTGGGTTGGACTTAGTGATCCCCAGGGTCTTTTCCAGCCTGAATGTTTCTGTGATTGTGTGATTCAAGCACGAGCTCCTCTGAAAAATCTGCTTATTGCTTTAGGTGCTAGAAAAAAATCACAGAATCACAGAATTAACCAAACTGGAAAAGACTTTTGAGATCATCAAGTCCAACCTATCACCCAGCACCATCTAATCAACTAACCCATGGCACTGAGTGCCTCATTCAGGCTCTTTTTAAACACTCCCAGGGTTGGTGACTCCATCACCTCCCTGGGCAGCACATTCCAATGGCCAATCTCTCTTTCTGGGAAGAATTTCTTCCTACCATCCAGCCTGAACCTCCCCTGGCACAGCTTGAGACTGTGTCCTCTTGTTCTGTTGCTGGTTGCCTGGGAGAAGAGACCAACCCCCACCTGGCTACAACCTCCCTTCAGGGAGTTGTAAAGAGCAATAAGGTTTCTCCTGAGCTGCAGCCTTCTAATGAGCTGCCCCTTACAGACACTTCTCAGCCTCAGGGCTCATTCCCTTACTCTGCCATTCCTCTGCCACTACTTTCACTTGTCCATTCCTTCACAGCCCCCTGCTGCCTGTGTCTTACTGCTGTCACAGCTCATTCCTGTTTCAACAGCAAGTGTGGGCTCTTTTATTTCATGCCTGCCCAGAAGAGTGGCAATCCCTTGCCTTCCTCTGGGCAAGACCCCAAAAGAAGGAATGTCTGTTTGTGAATTACCCTGCTACTGGGAGACAATGATATGTGACCTTTCACAATATTGGGTGAGGTATTGATCCCATTTTTGAGAGACTTTCTCATCTAGGAAGACAAAGGAAATAAAAACTCTGACAGTGTCTGCAGAATCCTCTTTGGAGAGGTCACAAGTTTTTGGGAAGTTTTTTTTCATGGTCTTTTAGCCTCAACAGGGGTAACAGATGTCATAATATTCTTCACAGAATCCTAGAATTGTTTTAGTTGGAAAAGATCTCTAAGAGCATTGAGTCCAACTGCCAACTAACACCCCATGGCCATTAAACCATGCCCTGAAGTGCCACATTTTGTAGAATCATAGAATCATAGAATCAAGAATCACAGAATCACAGAATCACAAAATCAGAGAATCAGAGAATCAGAGAATCAGAGAATGATGGAATCATTGAATCACAGTATTATAGAATCATAGAATCAAGAATCACAGAATCACAGAATCACAGAACCACAGAATCTTAGAATCATAGAATCACAACATCCTAGAATCATAGAATCACAGAATCATAAAATCATAGAACCATAGACTCATGGAATCACAGAATCATAGAACCATAGAATCACAGAATCACAGAATCACAGAATCATAGAATCATTGAATCACAGAATGATAGAATGATAGATTCATAGAATCATTGAGCAGTCTTGGTTGGAAGGGATCTCCAAAGGTAATCTAGTCCAAGCTCCTTTGCAGTCTACAGGGACATCCTCAACTAGATCAGGTTGTCCACAGCCCTGTCGAGCCCTATCTTGAATATCCCCAAGAATGTGTCCTCAACTACCTTCCTGAGCCACCAGTTTCAATGTTCCAGTACCCTCATGGTGCAGAACTTTGTGGCAGTTTGGGCTGGGTGCCCCCTGCCACTGCTGCATGAGATACACCTCTGGTGTCCTGGGTGCCCACCCAATAGGGGTGGACACAGGAAACGGCGTATTTCTACCCATAAATCCTGCACCCTATAAGCCATCTGCAGAGTCATTCTCTTCCTCTTTCTTCCCTCTCTGCTCCCCATGGGAGATGTCCTCTCTTATCGAGTAATGCCGGGGGGGTATCTCAGGCCTCTTAGGCCTGACTAGGCCTAATGCCAGGAGGAGAATGGAGAGGGGAGGCAGTCTCAGACCTGGCCAGCCTGAGACTTGCCTAGCAGTGAGAGGTGGGGGGGAAGGAAGAGCCTTGAGGGATTGGGTAGACCCTCAGGTGGGAGGAGGGAAGGATTGGGAAGCCTCTGGGTACTATGTAAGGGACTCTGTATGCTTTAGGATGTTCTTTGCCACTATGCTGTGTAGTTTTTCTGTAGTTTCACTGATTGCTTGTCCATTTAAACTTTCCATCACTCTCCAATCCGTTTGTGTGAGTGTCATTCTTTTGTCCCTTTCGGGGCAAGAGATGTTCTGGCTGGCCTCAAACCAGCACAAACTTGTTCCTAACATCCATGTTTCTTGAACACCTCCAGGCATGGTGACTCCACCACCTCCCTGGGCAACCTATTCAATGCCTGACTTTTATTCTGGGAGAGCTTTCATCTATTCCAATACCTTGTTAGCTTGTTTTGGTTTTCAACAGACAAGAGAGAACCTGATACTGCACAACCCTTTACTTATGTGAGCCACCCTCAATGACAGGTCCACTGTTTCCCCAAGCAGGAAATTATCTTAATAGCAGGTACCAGTACATAAAGAGTGGAAATGGAGACTTCTTTCTCACAGGGACTCAGGTGGAAAAGACAAGGGCTAACAGGTACAAGTTACTATTGGGGAGATTCTGATTGGACCGCAGGAGAAAATTGTTTTTAGCATGAGAACAGCCAGACACTGGAGTCATCTCCCAAGGGAAGCAGTGGATTGCCCTACATTGGTCACTTTTAAGACTCAGCTGGGAAATCTCATTTAAATTAAACTGCTACCTAGAAAAGTTGGACCAGATGATCCTTGGGGTCCCTTCCAGCCTGGTGGAGTCACTGTCTCTGCAAGTGTTTAAAATAAGCCTGGATGAGGCACTTAGTGCCATGGGTTGGTTGATTAGATGGTGTTGGGTGATAGGTTGGACTGGATGATCTCAAAGTTCTCTTCCAACCTGTTTAATTCTGTGATTCTCTGAACTACGTGCCAGATGAGTAGCAAGACCTGTGAGTATGTCTTCTAAGGCTAGGACTACACACTAGAGAGAGAGTTTTCTGGTTTGGAAGCTTTTCTGGTTTTTAACTGGGTAACCACCAACAGGAATCAGCTATTCATTCTTTGTGTCTTTGTACTGGGACACTCTCGGTGGCTTTTATTTTTTTTCCTCATCACCATCAAGAGACAACCAAGGCTGCCTCCCAAACAGCAAGTGATAAAAAGGTATCACCTTGTAAGTCAGCTTTTAGCACACTTTCAAACCCACGACTGTAACAGGTGCTGTTGCCTGAAATGAAATGTGACACGAGGATGGTTTTGGTTTCTTTTCCAGCCACGCTGCATTGTGGTGGTTTGATGAGCCCTGGATGTGTTTCAAGGTGGTTTGGCTGTGGTACTTGGGGCTGTGGTTTAGGGGTGAACTTTGCAGAGTAGGGTTGTGGGTTGGACTTGGTGCTCCTGAGGGTCTTTTCCAACCTGAATGTTTCTGTGAATGTTCTGAGTGGTTGCCCAGCACACTCCATTTCCCAAAGGATAGTTCTGTTTTCCCTCTCATCCACAGTGCTTAGCCATATTTGTTGTACTGTTTATGAGACAAAACTCTGCAGCCTCTCTCCATTAACAAACCAAAACATTCCACATTTCCTTCCCTTGGTCCTTTCAAATTTAATTTGTACATTTACTATGGCATAAGGAATCCTTAATTAAGGTCAGCAGCTCCACAGTCAGCTCTCCCAAAACACTTCACTTAGCCTTCCTGGGATAATGCTGGATAATCCTGGATCATTATTCCCTCCCTGCCAATATTGCAGACTGCAAACCACTACTTGTGTTGCATGAGGCAAACCAGTCCCATCTTTGTGCTCAGTCACTATTTCCCTTCTAGCCTCATCCTTAGGCTCCCTGCTCATGATTAGTCTTGATTAGTTGATAGCAGTTAACAAACAAAAACCTTTTAAGAGCTGAAGCACAACTCAGTGGACTTCTCCTTTCCTCATAATTCTCCACCTTCAGAGCAAAATTGATGAAAATCTCCCACTGCAATCCCATTGTCTGAGCATTCACATGTCTGGAAGTAAGCCATGGACAAGCCCAGCCAGGTCTGTATAAAAATGATGAAATTTATATTCTCTTCCCTCTCCTGCTGTTGTTCCTTAACACTTGACAAAATTACCACATCAGAAGTGAGCAAACAGCAACTGAAGTGTCTCTGGTTTAGTAAAATGCAGAGTCATATTTTATTAAGCACCTGGTTACTAAAGTGTTAAGCAGGAATTTGGGATTCTTGTGTCCCTGAAATGCCTGAGTTTTAGGGGATTGTTGATAAAAAAAGAGAGAAGTGTGGCTCAAGGCATAGCTCAAGCTGAGCCTCCTCACCTGCAATACCTCCCAGGTTCCTCATCACAGTATCACAGTACATTAGAGGTTGGAAGGGACCTCAGGAGATCATCAAGCCCAACCCCCCTGCCAAAGCAGGATCACTTAGGGTAGTCCATCCAGGAATGCATCCAGGTGGGTTTGGAAAGTCTCCAGAGAAGGAGACTCCAAAACCTCATCTCAGAGCTCTGGCTCCAGAGGAAAACCTGGACTGATTCATCCTTCCACTTGCAATGCTTAAGCAGCCCCAGCCCATGCCACCTATAGACTTTATAAAAGCCAAGCATAGTGGCAACCCATCCTTCTTGGGAGCAACTGCAGAACTTCCACTCACTTCTGCAAAAGAAGAAGGCAAAGAGATTCCCTGCAGAGGCACCTCGGTGGTCGACGACCTCATCCCATCACCACTCCCCTCACTGCCAGGGAAACAGGCTGGCACCAAACACACAGAGAGGAAAGCAAAAGCCTCTCCCTGATGGACCACTCAAGTCTGGCAACTGTCTCGTGGGGGATGCCAGAGAGATTCTGAATATTTCTGGCAGCAACAGCAGCTTTTTCTAGGTGAGAATCTGCCTACACAGGATTTATGCAAACATTTCCTCACTCGGTCTGCATCCACCCCTCCGCAGCGGAGCAGCTCAGGGCCAGCGCCAAGTCTTTACTTAGTGCTGAGTTTTAAATACTCCCAGTGCCTAAAATAAGAGGAGTTTCAATTGCAGGGCTCTCTGAAACGAAGGAGGTGGAAGCCAGTTTGGCAATGGAAGCTGAGAGCTGGGGTACTGCTTCGCCAGCACTGTTGGCACCTGGCCTAGGGAGGAAGTAATGAGAGGAAGGGAAGGGATGGGACAAAGACAAAGATGGAATAAAAGCAGCACAGAAACACAGAATCACAGAATCAGCCAGGTTGGAAGAGACCTTTGAGATCATCAAGTCCAGCCTGACACCCAACACCATCTAATCAACCAGACCATGGCACTGAGTGCCTCATCCAGGCTTTGCTTAAACACCTCCAGGGACTCTGACCCCAGCACCTCCCTGGGCAGCACATTCCAATGGCCAATCTCTTTCTGGGAAGAACTTTCTCCTCACCTCCAGCCTAAACTTTCTCCCTGCACAGCTTGAGATTGTCCCCTCTCCTTCTGTCCCTGCTTGCTTGGGAGAAGAGACCAACCCCCACCTGGCTACAACCTCCCTTCAGGGAGTTGTAGACAGCAATGAGGTCTCCCCTGAGCCTTCTCTTCTCCAGGCTAAACACCCCCAGCTCCCTCAGCCTCTCCTCACAGGGCTGTGCTCCAGACCCCTCCCCAGCCTTGGTGCCCTTCTCTGGACACATTCAAGTATCTCAATGTCCTTCTTGACTTGAGGAGCCCAGAACTGGACACAGCACTCAAGGTGTGGTCTAACCAGTGCTGAGCACAGGGCAGAATGACTTCCCTGCTCCTGCTGGCCACACTGTTTCTGAGCCAGACCAGGATGCCATTGGCAAGAGGGTGGGAGTGATCCAGTCCACTTCATATGACATGAGAGGAGGCTCAGGGGAGACCTTACTGCTCTCTACAACTACCTGAAGGGAGGTTGTAGCCAGGTGGGGGTTGGTCTCTTCTCCCAGGCACCCAGCTACAGAACAAGAGGACACAGCCTCAAGCTGCACCAGGGGAGGTTTAGGCTGGATGGTAGGAAGAAATTCTTCCCAGAAAGAGAGATTGGCCATTGGAATGTGCTGCCCAGGGAGGTGGTGGAGTCACCATCCCTGGGAGTGTTTGAAATAAGACTGGGAGAGGCACTTAGTGCCATGGTTCAGTTGATTAGATGGTGTTGGCTGATAGGTTGGACATGATGATCTCAAAAGTCTTTTCCAACCTGATGATGCATTGCAAACAACCAACCAAACAAACAACCCCCCCAAAAAAGCAGATTGGAGTGGGGGAGTCCCAAGTCCTGAGTTTGCAGCCATGCTGGGAGCAGGTAGTCAGTGGCACAAGCAATGCAGCTGCTCAGAGAAAAGAAGGTGATCAGAAGAATTATATGTAGCATGATAAAAGCAATCAAGCCTGCAGGTCAGGCATGTAATGAAGGGTAGCACCTGCTGAGCCAGAAATGCCTGTGATGGCTGGCAGCCAGAATAGAGTGTGGGTCATAAGTCTACGTGCAGGCAAGGTGAAGTCAGGGAGGGAAGAGGTAAATTTCTGCATCCATACCTCAACTGAATGTACCAGTGTGTCAAAAATGATTTGCCATCCAGGCAGGTGCACAAAATGCCTAAACAATGGATTCCTGGACCCTCTGCAAGCACAAGATCAGGCATGTCAGAGAAGAACAGCATTTAACATCAGCAAAGTATCTCCTGTGGGTGCAGGAACAAACTGCTGCATTAGGCTCTGGAGAGAACCCTCTTGGAAAGTCCCAAAGCATCATTTCAAGCTGAAGCAGAAGCTGTGCTCTCAGAATGAAAGGAGTATTCTGCTGCAGGGAGGGGTGTGCAGGGGTGTCACAAGGTTGCTAAGACACAGAAAGTCTGGAATGTCAGGCAGCATTGCTGGCCACAACAAGGAGATTTGTCCTGTCCTGGCTAGGTCAAGGTCTCCCCTCAGTGCAAACAGCCCTGGGGAATCCAATGGGAAAGTATCACAGAATGTTAGGGGTTGAAAAGGATCTCCAGAGATCATTGGGCCTAACCCTCCTGCCAAAGGATAATCACCTAGGGCAGGCAGCACAGGGACACATCCAGGCTGGCTTTGAAGGTCTCCAGAGGAGACTCCACACCCTCTCTGAGCAGCCTGTTCCAGTGCTCCGTCAACATCACCATAAAGAAGTTTCTCCTTGTCTTGAGGTGGAACTTCCTGTGTTCTGGTTTATATCCATTGTCCCACTTCCAGGTGCCACTGAGAAGAGCTTGTCCCTTTCTTCTTGGCACCTATCTAGTTGAGGATGCCCCTGCTTACTGCAGAGGGGGTTGGACCTTCGGAGAACCCTTCCAACCCAGACCATGCTATGACTCTGTGACACCTGCCCTTCATATACTGTCAGACATTGATCAGATCCCCTCTCAGCCTTCTCTTCTCCAGTCTAACCAGTCCCAGATCTCCCAGTCTTTCCTCATAAGAGAGATGTACCAGTCTCTTATTCCCAGCATAGCCCACATTTGTAACACATCAAACAATGTTTGTATGAAGCTGAAGGAAACATTTTGCCACAGAACCCAAACTGGCCAATATAAAGAAGTATTGATAAGTGCAAACCATGGCATTCAGAAAGCTAAGTCAGAAGTATTTATGGATTACATGGTCAAGACCAACATATTCAGGGCTAAGATGGCAAACAGGGATTATGTGCAACTGATCTTGCAGGATGATGGGGAGGGGCCAGAGCCCAGTACTGGTTCCAGATTTATTATCCTTTGTTGTCAGAGTCTTCTCATTCCCAATAAATAAGAATTAGAGAGAGAACAGAAGGCACTGGAGCTCCTTTGGCCAAGCTGTAAAGATAGCCAAACACCAGCTGTGGTCTGGCCTTCTGGTCACCAAATCATAGAATCATCGAATTGTAGAATCATTGAATCACAGAATCATAGAATATCAGAATCATAGAATCTTAGAATCATGGAACCAAAGAATTGTCAGGGTTGGAAGGGACCTCAAGGATCATCCAGTTCCAACCCCCCACCATGGGCAGGGACACCTCACACTCCAGCAGGTTGCTCACAGCCACATCCAGCCTGGCTGCAAAAACCTCCAGGGATGAGGCTTCCACCACCTCCCTGGGCAACCTGTGCCAGTCTCTCACCACCCTCCTGGGGAAGAATTTCTTCCTAACATCCAATCCGAATCTAATCACTTCTGGTTTTGTTCCATTCCCCCCAGTCCTATCACTCCTTGACACCCTCAAAAGTCCCTCCCCAGCTTTCTTGGAGCTCCCTTCAGATCCTGGAAGGCCACAAGAAGGTCTCCTCAGAGCTTTCTCCTCAGAGCTTTCTCTTCTCCAGACAGAACAACCCCAACTCTCTCAGTCTCCAGATCCTTCTTGTAATAGGGGCTCCAGAACTGGACACAGTACTCCAGGTGGGGTCTCACCAGAGTGGAGCAGAGGGGGAGAATCATCTCCATCACCCTGCTGGCCACACTTCTCTTGCTGGACCCCAGGATGTGATTGGCTTTGGTCCTTTAACACAAGGCTGGAGCTAATGCAACAATTCATCCTGTTATCCAAGGCTTTTTATTTTTATGATCAAGAGGTATTTTGTTCCTTCTAGAATGGAAATGGCCCAAAAGAAACAGGCATGTGGAAGAAAGGCTCATATGTCATCTCTAAGGAAAGAGGTTTTGAGTGTGAATACTTTCAATGAATAAGTGTGAATGCTTTAAAATCAGACAAAGGAGGTGATAACAGAGACACAATATCCGTCACAGGCTCACAGGATCAAGAATCAAGAAGGTTGGAAGAGACCTCAAGGATCATGGAGTCCAACCTGTCACCCTACACCTCATGCCTATCTAAACCATGGCACCAAGTGCCACGTCCAATCCCCTCTTGAACACCTCCAGGGATGGTGACTCCACCACCTCCCTGGGCAGCACATTCCAATGGCCAACCACTCTCTCTGGGAAGAACTTTCTCCTCACCTCCAGCCTAAACCTCCCCTGGTGCAGCTTGAGACTGTGTCCTCTTGTTCTGGTGCTGGTTGCCTGGGAGAAGAGACCAACCCCCACCTGGCTACAACCTCCCTTCAGGTAGTTGTAGACAGCAATGAGGTCTCCCCTGAGCCTCCTCTTCTCCAGGCTAAACACCCCCAGCTCCCTCAGCCTCTCCTCATAGGGCTTGTGCTCAAGGCCTCTCCCCAGCCTCTTTGCCCTTCTCTGGACACCTTCCAGCAATTCAACATCTTTCCTAAACTGAGGGGCCCAGAACTGGACACAGTACTCAAGGTGTGGCCTAACCAGTGCTATGTACAGGGGTACAATGACCTCCCTGCTCCTGCTGGCCACACTCTTCCTGCTGCAGGCCAGGATGCCATTGGCCTTCTTGGCCACCTGGGCACACTGCTGGCTCCTGTTCAGCTGCTGTCACCCAGCACCCCCAGGTCCCTCTCTGTATGGCCTCTCTCCAGCCACTCTGACCCCAGCCTGTAGCTCTGCATGGGGTTGTTGTGGCCAAAGTGCAGCACCTGGCACTTGGACTTGTTGAATGCCATCCTGTTGGACTCTGCCCATCTGTCCAGCCTGTCAAGGTCCCTCTGCAGAGCCCTTCTACCCTCTAGCAGATCAACACCTGCTCCCAGCTTGGTGTCATCTGCAAATTTACTGATGATGGACTCAATCCCCTCATCCAGATCATCAATAAAGATATTGAACAGGATGGGGCCCAGCACTGACCCCTGGGGGACACCACTAGTGACAGGCTGCCAGCTGGATGTGGCACCATTCACCACCACTCTCTGGGCTCTGCCCTCCAGCCAGTTCCTAACCCAGCACAGTGCTGCTGTCCAAGCCACAGGCTGACAGCTTGGCCAGGAGTTTGCTGTGGGGGACAGTGTCAAAGGCCTTGCTGAAGTCCAGGTAGACTACATCCACAGCCTTCCCCACGTCCACCAGGCAGTCACCTGATCATAGAAGGAGATCAGGTTGGTGAGGAGATGTTAGGGTGGTGAGGATGTTAGGGGTTGGAAGGAATCTCCTAAGATCATTGAGTCCAACCCCCCCTGCTAGAGCAGGACCAGAGAATCCAGCACAGGTCACACAGGAATACATCCAGAAGGGGCTTGAAAGTCTCCAGAGAAGGAGACTCCACAACCTCTCTGGGCAGCCTGTTCCAGTGCTCTGTGATGCTTACAGTCAAGAAGTTCCTCCTCATGTTGAGGTGAAACCTCCAGTGCTTCATTTTATATCCATGCCCCTTGTCCTATCCCAGGGTGCAACTGATCAGAGCCTGTCCCCTCCTTCTTGACACCCAGCCCTCAGCTATTGATAGACATTGATCAGATCCCCTCTCAGTCCTCTCCTCTCCAGTTTTCTCCAGTAGTTCCTGGGCTTCCCTCTGTGACATCAGACATGCTACAGTTCCTGTTGAGGTGCTGCAGCTGCACTGGACTGACAGAAACACTGTGAGTAAAGGCTTGAATCTTCTGGAGTGGCCATGGCAGTCTTTCCTTGCTCTTCCTCACATTTCTTGGGGATTAAAATCCTGGGGAATGTCTGTTTGCTTAGTGGCTGTTGGTTAGAAAAGCAATCTGTATTCATGTTACATGCCAGGAACAGCAGTGCCATGACAAAAAAAAAGTCCCTTCAAATTGTGTAACTTGGTGAAGTCAAGATGTCCACAGAAATGTTGCTATGCCCCTGAAGACCCTGGTGCCTCTGTGGGCTGAAGTAGACTCTACAGAGTTTGCAATGTCTTTGTCACTGCAGTGTCTTCTGGCAATTTCTGATATTTTTTAAGAAGGATTCATCTCCCTGAGCACCTTCCTTTGCTTTTACAAATGCAGATCTTCAGATTCAGCTCAAGTGAGCTGCCTGTGAACTGCATATAGAATCATACAACCACAGAATCATACAACAATAGAATCATACAAACATAGAATCATACAAACATAGAATCATACAAACATAGAATCATAGAATCATAGAAACATCGAAGCATAGAATCATAGAATCATAGAATCATAGAATCATAGAAACATAGAAGCATAGAAGCATAGAATGGTCCAGGCCAGAAGGGACCTCCAAAGGTCGTCCAGTCTGTCCTCCCCACAGTCAGCAGGGACATCCCCACCTAGATCAGGTTGCCCAGAGCCCTGTCCAGGTTCACCTTGAATATCTCCAGGGATGGAGCCTCAACCACCTCCCTGGGCAACCTGTTCCAGTCTTCCACCACCCTCATGGTGAAGAACTTCTTCCTGATATCCAATCTAAATCTGTTCTGCTCTAGTTTGAAGCCATTGTCCCTGCTCCTGTCCCTGCAGGCCTTTGCAAACAGTCTCTCTCCATCCTTCCTGTAGCCCCCTTCAGGTCCTGGCAGGCTGCTCTTAGGTCTCCCCAGAGCCTCCTCTTCTCCAGGCTGAACACCCCCAGCTCCCTCAGCCTGTCCTCAGAGCAGAGCTGCTCCAACCCCCTGAGCATTTTCGTGGCCTTCTTCTAGACCCTCTCCATCAGGCCCACATCCCTCCTATATTGAGGACTCCAGACCTGCACACAGTACTCCAGGTGAGGTCTCAGCAGAGCAGAGTAAGAGAGTTCTGTAAAAGAGTTCTGTATCATTACCAAGAGCTGAATCACTGTAGGGCTTTCACATTTTAATGTAATCCCTTACACACCTCTAATCAGCAAATGCACATTTAGACATAAAAATTGTTTCAAAGTGCCACCAACTGTTGTTATTTGCAAACTGCAATTCAAAGGAGGGGGGGGGGGGGAAGAAAAAAAGGTGTTTTTTAAATGCTTCTCCAACACATGAAAACATCTCCTGGTGTAGCACAAGACTTACATGAAGAAGCTTACATTGTGTTTTTCCCCAGCTAGAAAAGCAGCACGTCCCTTTATAGTGACTCTCCTATGGGTAGGCTCAAAAGGCAAGAGGAAGAACTGTACCAGGCACAGCTTTTCTGTTGTTTGCAAAATATTTTTTCTTTTTTTTCAGATTGGTGGGTTTTAATGGCAAGCCAATTCCCAAACCTTTCAAGAAACCTCCCAAAATTATCTAAGACAGCCAAGCACTGAAGGTTGGGTTTGCTTTTGAAATATCACAGTCTCACAGTATATCAGAGGTTGATATATATCATTGAGTCCAACCCCCATACCAAAGCAAGATCACTTAGGGTAGTCCACACAGGAATGCATCCAGGTGGGTTTGGAAAGTCTCCAGAGGAGACTCCACAACCTCTCTGGGCAGCCTGTTCCAGGGCTCTGTCACCCTCACTGCAAAGAAGTTTCTCCTCATGTTGAGCTGAAATCTTCTATGTTGAAGTTTGTACCTATTGTTCCTTGGCTTATTACTGTGAGCCACTGAAAAGAGCCTGGCCCCCTCCACTTGACCCCCACCCCTCAGATATTTGTACACATTGATCAGATCCCTCTCAGTCTTCTCTTCTCCACACTAAACAGCCCCAGGGCTCTCAGGCTCTCTTCCCAGGGGAGATGCTCAAGTCCCCTAAGCATCCTCATGGCTCTCTGTTGGATTCTCCTGTTAGTCATGCATGAGTTCCTAAGTATTGATCACAGAGTCTCAGAATCATTCAGGTTGGAAAAGAGCCTCAGGAGCACCAAGTCCAACCCACAACCCTGCTCTACAAGGGGCATCCTTAAACCAGAACCCCAAGGACCACAGCCAAAACACCTTGGGACTCCACCACCTCCCTGGGCAGCACATTCCAATGTCTGAGCACTCTTGCCATCAAAAAAATGTTTCCTAATGTCCAGCCTAAACCCACTGTCTTGCAGTTAAAAAAGTATGTGCTGAAAATACCATATTCCAGTGCTCTGCTTTCATCTCCTCCAGACTTTATTTTTCGCTGTCCTCAAACTTTGTTTCCTCTGTTCTCTCAGTTCCTGCAGTTTTGATTTCTCCTAAATCAAAAGTTAAGTTTAGTTTAGTTAGTCCAGTTAGTTTAATTTAGTTTAGTTGGTTTAGTTTGGTTTGGTTTAGTTTGGTTTGGTTTGGTTGGTTTCGTTTAGTTTAGTTTAGTTTAGTTCAGTTTAGTTTAGTTCAGTTCAGTTCAATTTACTTTAGTTCAGTTCAGTTTAGTTTAGTTCAGTTCAATTTAGTTTAGTTCAATTCAGTTCAGTTTAGTTCAGTTCAGTTCAGTTTAGTTCAATTCAGTTCAGTTTAATTTAGTTCAGTTCAGTTTAGTTCAGTTCAGTTCAGTTCAGTTCAGTTTAGTTCAATTTAGTTCAGTTTAGTTCAGTTCAGTTCAGTTCAGTTTAGTTCAGTTCAGTTTAGTTCAGTTCAGTTCAGTTCAGTTCAGTTTAGTTCAGTTCAGTTTAGTTTAGTTTAGTTCAGTTCAGTTCAGTTTAGTTCAGTTTAGTTCAGTTCAGTTTAGTTCAGTTCAGTTCAGTTTAGTTCAGTTCAGTTTAGTTTAGTTCAGTTCAGTTCAGTTTAGTTTAGTTCAGTTCAGTTCAGTTCAGTTTAGTTCAGTTCAGTTTAGTTTAGTTTAGTTCAGTTCAGTTCAGTTCAGTTTAGTTTAGTTCAGTTTAGTTTAGTTTAGTTTAGTTTAGTTTAGTTCAGTTCAGTTCAGTTTAGTTTAGATTGAAGAGGAGGCTGAGGGGAGACCTCATTGCTCTCTACAACTACCTGAAAGGAGGTTGTGGAGAGGCTGCTGCTGCTCTCTTCTCCCAGGTAATTAGTGACAGAACAGAGGGAATGGCCTCACACTGCAACAGGATAGACTTAGACTGGACCTTAGAGTGGTCAGACATTGCAACAGGCTGTCCAGGGAGGTGGTTGAGTCACCATCCCTGAATATGTTTAAAGGTCACTTAGATGTGGTATTTGGGGCTCTGATTTAGAGATGGACTTTGTGGAGTAACGTTTATGGTTGGACTTGATGATCCCAGGGGTGGGTGTTTCCCAACCTGAATAATTCTGTGAAATCAAGCTGGACTCCTTACAGGAAGAAAAACTAAAATTCTTCTGCCATCCACTGACAGTGAGCAAAGAAATAGGATCATAAAGTTGGCCAGAAAGGCAGGGTGGTGCCATGAAAGGGTAAATAATCACAGAAGTTTGTCAGCCTGCTCTGTGCATTAGCAATGCAGCATGGGGCAGGCTTCCAGGAGACTGAATGGTCACAGCTCTGGGGGAGCTGATCTCCATAAATAGCAGCTCTAAATCAATTCTGTTTTGCTCACTGTGATCACACCAAATGCATCAACTGTTAAATAAATCAATATGACCCCAAAGATTCCTTGGCTTAAGACTGTATTATTTTGTGGCTATAGGCTGATTAGGCATTGAAATCATTATTTTTATTTTTTTTTTCCGGGCCAGCATCTGCATTGCTTGGAAATGCCAGATTGTGGGCACAAACCTTTAGATTTCTCCAGTGCTTTCTTTGCCAGCAATAACAATAATAATTAAAAGAACAACAGCCCTCCCTTGCTCTTGTGGATACCATTTAGTTGTTGTTTTTTTTCTTTCCAGAGAGGACAAAATAGGCATTTTAACTGGTTTGAAATGAAACACGTTCTGCAAGGTCTGAGTTATTCAAGCTATTGACTGGTGGGAGCATTCATTTCAGAGAACACTAAGTTACTCCAATGTTCTCAGTCCAAATTGATCCAACAGAATGAGACAACCACCACCATCCCCTCTCCTAGTACCCCCTTTGAAGTCTGAATTACTCCACCATTTTTCTTTCAAAACTGCAGCTCTGAACCCCCTGTAGATGTAATGGGTGATCAGAGCTGATTGATTTCTGAGCCTATGGATGGAAGCAAAGGGAGAGAAGCTATGTGGTGGCAGGAAAGGATGCAAAGTTCAAGAATGTTGTAGGCATGTGCCAAGGAGACCTCTCATAAAGGCAATAGAGTGACTGGGAAAAAATAAAAAAGAAAGAAAAAAGAAAAAGTCAGGGAGGGAAAAGAATAGAATCACAGAATCACAGAACATTAGAGGGTGGAAGGAACCTCCAGAGGTCATCAAGTCCAACCCCCCTGCAAAAGCAGCATCACCCAAGAGAGTCTGCACAGGAATGCAACCAGATGTGTGTGGAAAGTCTCCAGAGAAGGAGACTCCACAACCTCTCTGGGCAGCCTGCTCCAGGGCTCCCTCACCCTCACTGCAAAGAAATTTCTCCTCCTCTTGAGCTGAAACCTTCTCTGTTCCACTTTGTCTCCATTGCTCCTTGGCTTATTGCTGTGCATTACCCAGCAGAGCTTGGCCCCCTCCACTTGACCCCCAGCCCTCAGCCATTGAGAGACATTGATCAGATCCCCTCTCAGCCTTCTCTTCTCCACACTAAACAGCCCCAGGGCTCTCAGGCTCTCTCATAAGGGAGATGCTCAAGTCCCCTAAGCATCCTCCTGCCTCTCCCTTGGACTCTCTCCAGCAGGTCTCTGTCTCTCTTCAAGGGGGGAGCCCCAAACTGGACACAGGATTGCAGCTGTGGTCTCAGCAGGGCAGAGCAGAGGGGGAGAACCACCTCTCTAGCCCTGCTGGCCACACTTTTCTTGCTGCACCCCAGGATGCCATTGGCTCTCTTGGCCACAAGGGCACATTTCTATAGAACATAACAGCTGAAAGGTGAAAAAAGCTCAGACTGTGGTGCAATGACTGGGGGAGGGAAGAGTTTTCGGTAAAACAGCACATGGTTGAATGCAGCAGCTGGAGAAGAGGGTGCAGAGTTGCAGAAGGTCCTAATCACATGGAAGGAAATCAGCTCAGTGTTCTGTTCTGAGAGGCCAGGATCCCAAGGCAGCATCTATTGACATTATCTGTCTGAGCTGGGTGCCAATTTCTTTTTCTTTAAACAAAACAAAGCAAAGCAAACCAAACCAAACCAAGTCAAAACAAAAACAAAACAAATCACCAGTTTCAAAAGACACAGATTAACAGTTTGATTAGGAAAAACACTGATTTATAATGTCCACAGTTTTCTTTATTAAAGGAGTTTGGGTTTTTAAGATTTGAAGTCAACAGAAATATCCAGATCCTCAAAGCTGCCACTGCATCAGAAGATGTTAGGGGTTGGAAGGGACCTCTGAAGATCTCCAAGTCCAACCCCCCTGCCAGAGCAGGACCAGAGAATCTAGTGTAGGTCAGACAGAAACACAACCAGACAGGGCTTGAAGTCTCCAGAGAAGGAGACTCCACAACCTCTCTGGGCAGCCTCTTCCAGTGCTCTGTCACCCTCACAGTCAAGAAGTTCCTCCTCATGTTGAGGTGGAACCTCCTGTGCTGGAGTTTCTATCCCTTGCCCCTTGTCCTATCTCAGGGCACAAGTGAGCAGAGCCTGTCCCCTCCCTCTTGACCCCCAGCCCTCACTGAACTTCCTGGCAGAGGAACACCCAACCAAAACACAGAAGGCAATGCCTTTATTTCTAGTCACTCTTTTACAAGTCTGCTACCATCAGCTAAATTTGAGCTGCATTTCAAGAGCTGAAGGGGACCTACAGGAAGGCTGGGGAAGGACTGTTTAGAAGGGTTTGTAGCAATAGGATGAGGGGCAATGGTTTTAATGGAAATTAGAGCAGGGTAGAATCATTGAATCCTAGAATCAAGCAGGTTGGAAGAGATCTCCAAGATCATCCAGTCCAACCTATCACCCAGCCCTACCCAATCAACCAGATTATGGCACCAAGTGCCTCATCCAGGCTGCTCTTGAACATCTCCCTGGGCAGTGACTCCACCACCTCCCTGGGCAGCTCGTTCCAATGGGCAATCACTCTCTCTGTGAAGTAGATTTAGGCCAGAGAGAAGGAAGAGGTTCTCCACAATGAAAGTGGTAAAATACTGGTACAGGTTACCCAGAGATGTGACTGAGGCTGCAGCCCTGGAGACATTCAAACTCGATGGGGCCCTGAGCAGCCTGGTCCAGTCGAGACATCCCTGCTCACTGCAGGGGGAGGCAGAGGAGATGAACCTTGAGGGTCCCTTCCAACACGATGCTCTCTGTGATTCTCTGGCAGATGAATCTCAAATGCTGTGCAACCTGACTTCCTACCTTTGCCTGCTCTTACAGTCACAGAATCACAGAAGCAACCAGGTTGGAAGAGACCTCCAAGATCATCAAGTCCAAACCAGCCCAGCCCTATCTAATCAACCAGACCATGGCACTAAGTGCCTCAGCCAGGCTTTGCTTAAACACCTCCAGGGATATTGACCCCACCACCTCCCTGGGCAGCATATTCCAAAGGCCAATATCTCTTTCTGGGAAGAACTTCTTTCTAAGATCAAGCCTAAATCCCCCCCTGCACAGCTTGAGACTGTGTCCTCTTTTTCTGTCCCTGGTTGTCTGGGAGAGGAGACCAACCCCCACCTGGCTACAGCCTCCCTTCAGGTAGTTGTAGACAGCAATGAGGTCTCCCCTGAGCCTCCTCTTCTCCAGGCTAAACACCCCCAGCTCCCTCAGCCTCTCCTCACAGGGCTGTGCTCCAGACCCCTCCCCAGCCTCGTTGCCCTTCTGTGGACATCTTCCAGCATCTCAACATCTTTCTTGAACTGAGGAGCCCAGAACTGGACCCAGGACTCCAGGTGTGGCCTGACCAGGGCTGAGCACAGGGCAGAATGATTTCCCTGCTCCTGCTGGCCACACTCTTCCTGCTGCAGGCCAGGATGCCTTTGGCAGTCATACTCCTGACTCCTGACACATGATCACCATTGCCACACAAAAGTACTGAAGGCTGAATTTTGCAATGACATTGCAAAAGCAATGAGGAACAGGATGGCAATTAGCACACAACCCAAAACCTTCAGAATCTGCAGGGTACAATCCCAAGTTTCTATGGCCCACACTAGTGAGGGAGGTTCTGCAGCTTTGTTTGCCTCTCCAGTTTAGTTCTAGGAAACCTTAATCATGCTTCATTCAATTCCTCTTCTGGTGTCAACTTAGGTGCCAAGAAATAAAGAGCTTATCCTTTTCCTTACTTACTTACTGAGAAGCACATCTGAATTCTGTAGAGCTGCAGCCCAAGCCTGCTGCCCATGTTTAACCTGGCTTTATCAGAAAAAAAATAACAACCCTCCCCAAAAAAAGAGCTCATTTTTCTTGATTCCTAATTGTTTCCTTCAGCATGCTTTCCCCACTGTGCTTTCAGGATGGATCTTATCTCACCCTTTCATTAGCAGTGTTGAATGGAAGTGCTTCCTTCTGTAACAAAGAAGCATCACTGGAGTGTGCAACATGGGTTCCAAGCTCATTTACATCAGGATCCTTTCTACCATTCTGACAAAAGAGACATTTGTATAGTGAGATTCTAATGCATGCTGCAAATATTTAGTTGCAGAGGGAAGCAGGCTAAAGGCAGCCTCCCTGGATTTGCTGCAGCAGAGTGAGAGAGAGACACATGCAGCACCAAATCCTCTATCCTGCCCTAGCAGAGGCTGCAGTGCTTTTAGTAGCACTCATCAGCACAGTCCAGGTTCTTTGCATGTAGTGGTGACTGAATCACAGAACACAATCACACAATTATTGAGGCTGGAAAGGACCTCTGAGATCATCCAGTCCAGCCTATGACCCAACACCACCTCATCAGCTAAACCATGCCACCAAGTGCCACATCCAAGCTTTTCATAAACATCTCCGGGGATGGTGACTCCACCACCTCCCTGGGCAGTCCATCCCAGTGCCTAATCAGCCTTGCTGTCAGGAAGTGCTTCCTAATATCCAACCTAAACCTCCCCTGGAGCAGCTTCAGGCCATGCCCTCTTGTCCTGTCACAAGTTGCCTGGGAGCAGAGCCTGAGCCCCACCTGACTACAGCTTCCTTTTAGGTAGTTGTTAGAGAGTGCTAAGGTCCCCTCTGAGTCTCCTCTTCTCCAGGCTGAACACCCCCAGCTCCCTCAGCCTCTCCTCATCAGACTTTCCCTCCAGTCCCTTCCCCAGCCTGGTTG
Source organism: Indicator indicator (assembly GCF_027791375.1). Classification (NCBI taxonomy): domain Eukaryota; kingdom Metazoa; phylum Chordata; class Aves; order Piciformes; family Indicatoridae; genus Indicator; species Indicator indicator. The sequence continues at coordinate 2,755,802 of NC_072011.1, read as the reverse complement.
CTCTGCTCTGGACCTGCTCCAGCACCTCAAGATCTCTCTTGCAGTGAGTGGCTCAGAGCTGCAGACAGTACTCGAGATGAGACCCCACCAGTGCTGAGCACAGGGCAGAATTCCATCCCTGATCCTACTGGCCACACTGTTCCTGATCCAAGCCAAGATGCCTTCTGTGCCCCCTGGGCATACTGATGGCTCATGTTGACCCCCAAATTCCTCCTATCAGAGAGAGATTGTGAGTCCTTTATTTTCACTAGTGAGGAACCAGAGAGGGTGAACAGGTTTGGGATTCCATTGTGACTCCCATACTGCAACCCCACATTTTGCACTGTACACTCAGGGCAGCCAGGTGGTTGGCAGAGAGGAAACTGAACTCCAGTGTGTTACTACAGGTGAATTTCCAATCTTTCCAAAGACTCCAGGATCACAGACTCACAGAATGTTAGGGGTTGGAAGGGACCTCTAGAGATCATTCAGTCCAACCCCCCTGCCAGAGCAGGACCATAGAATCCAGCACAGGTCACACAGGAACACATCCAGATGGGTCTCAAAAGCCTCCAGAGAAGGAGACTCCACAACCTCTCTGGGCAGCCTGTTCCAGTGCTCTGTGACCCTCACAGTGAAGAAGTTCCGCCTCCTGTTGAAGTGAAACCTCCTGTGCTGGAGTTTCTATCCATTGCCCCTTGTCCTATCCCAGGGTGCAACTGAGCAGAGCCTGTCCCCTCCTTCTTGACACTCAGTCCTCAGATATTTAGGAACATTTATTAGATCCCCTCTCAATCTTTTCTCCAGACTAACCAGCCCCATGGCTCTCAGCCTCTCCTTCCCAGGCAGTGCTCCAGTCCCTTCAGCATCCTTGTAGCCCTCCATTGGTCTCTCTCCAGCAGATCCCTCTCCCTCTTGAACTGAGGAGCCTAGACCTGGACACAAATGAAGTCATTCCCTGTTGTTTACTTCATTGCTCTGACTGTTACCAAGCCACTTCTCCTCAAGTGTTCAGGGCTCCTTTAAATCCAACATTAATCTCAAACTACAAACCTCTTCATTTAACATTCCTCATGGCTATTTGAGGAGCGAAGAAATATCCTTCTGCTTTTCCAGAGAAAATGCTTCTGCAATTGAACCTCTTATTAAAGCCTTAGATTAGCAAGAGCTGCACTGTCATACAAATACTCTATTAGCATGGGGGGGGGGGGGGGGGAAGAAAGTTAGAAAAGAAGCCACTGAATTGTCCCTGCTAAATGAAAATTCTCACAAAGATCACAGGATCCACGGAGTTTCCTTAGCACAAAAGCAATCTTTATTGAATTGTGCTGGGGAGCTAATAGGAGCAGTAATAGGAATAGAATTGTAACACTCTGCTTCTGTACATGCTAAGGCACAACTTTGCTTTGATCAATAATCTAAACAGATTGGCTTCAGTCCATCAGTTTTGCTTTTTAGCACATTGCACACCCCCCTTTAACTGCACTTGGACCAAGGGCTGGAGCACCTCGCCTCTGAAAACAGACTGAGAGGGTTGGGGTTGTTCAGTCTGGAGAAGAGAAGGCTCTGAGGAAACCTTATAGTGGTCAAATACCACAAGCAGTAGGAATGGGGATACAAAGAGTTGAAGACTCTTTTACCTAAGGGAAGAGGCCAAGAAGGAAGCTTGACTGCAAACTGTTTGTCTGCAGCATTAGAGAACTATATTGGCAGAAGTCAGTTGTTCCCCAACTGTCCAACAGTCCAAAAGGAGCAGGGATCGACTTGAGAGAGTCCAAGGGAGGGTTACAAGGATGCTGAAGGGACTGGAGCACTGCCTGGGGAGGAGAGGCTGAGAGCCCTGGGGGTGTTTAGTCTGGAGAGGAGAAGGCTGAGAGGGGATCTGGTCGATGTCTATCAATATCTGAGGGGTAAGTGTCAAGAGGGAGGGGACAGGCTCTGCTCACTTGCACCCTGGGATAGGACAAGAGGTAATGGATGTAAACTCCAGCACAGGAGGTTCCACCTCAAAATAAGGAGGAACTTCTTCACTGTGAGGGTCACAGAGCACTGGAGCAGGCTGCCCAGAGAGGTTGTGGAGTCTCCTTCTCTGGAGACTTTCAAGCCCCATCTGGATGTGTTCCTGTGTGACCTGTGCTGGATTCTATGGTCCTGCTCTGGCAGGGGGGTTGGACTTGATGATCTCCTGAGGTCCCTTCCAACCCCTAACATCCTGTGAGCCTGTGAAGCCATTTAATACTTAGGTCCACTTTAACTGAACAGGCAAAAGCATGGAAGGACCAGCTGTGGAACACCAAAGGCATTCCAGTTCATATTAAAAAGAAGACAGACATGTTTATCAGAGGAAGCAATTCACCAGTAGAGCAGAGAAAAAGAGGGATGTGGTAGAATTGGACTGGGGCAAGGTTTGAATTTGTGACCTCTTGTGTCTCTGAGGGTTTGTCTGCTCTTCAGGCTCTCTCAGCTGCACAGATAAAATATATTGCTGATCTCCCTCCTCTATAGCCTGATTCTTGCTCCAGTCACAAGCTCCTGAGTCAGAGTAGGCTTGGGGAAATTATGTGGTCTGTGGTCATGGTAGAAACCCCTAAAACTCCTTGGGTCTTTAAACATCTCAAACTTGACCCTGGGTTGCAAGAGGCTAAGCTGGATGTGGCTGTGAGCAACCTGAGCTATTGTGAGGTGTCCCTGCCCATGGCAGGGGGGTTGGAACTGGATGATCCTTGAGGTGCCTTCCAACCCTGATAGTTCTGTGATTCTGTGCTATGTATCAGTCCTTTTCTTTTCTTTTTTTTCTTTTCTTTTGGTTTCGTTTCTTTTGTTGTCTTTTCTTTTCTTTTCTTTTCTTTTCTTTTCTTTTGTTTTCTTTTCTTTTCTTTTCTTTTCTTTCTTTTCTTTTCTTTTCTTTTCTTTTCTTTTCTTTTCTTTTCTTTTCTTCTTTTCTTTTCTTTTCTTTTCTTTTTCTTTTCTTTTCTTTTCTTTTCTTTTCTTTTCTTTTCTTTTCTTTTTTCTTTTCTTTTCTTTTCTTTTCTTTTCTTTTCTTTTCATTTCCTTTCCTTTCTTTTCTTTTCTTTTCTTTTCTTTTCTTTTCTTTTCTTTTCTTTTCTTTTCTTTTCTCTCTTATTTTCCTTTCTCTTCTCTTCTCTTTTATTTCAGTTCATTTTATTTATTTTACATTATTTTATTTATTTTATTTTATTTCATTTAATTTCATTTATTTAAATTTATTTTATTTTATTTCATTTAATTTCATTTATTTTAATTTAATTTAATTTAATGTTACTTTATTTTATTTTTTCTTTTTATATTATTTTATTTTATTTTACTTATTTTATTTAATTTCATTTTATTTATTTTACTTATTTTATTTTACTTCATTTAATTTCATTTTATATTGTTTTATTTTATTTCATTTCATTTCAATTATTTTATTTTATTTCACTTCATTTCATTTCATTTCACTTCATTTCATTTCATTTCATTTCTTTCACATTGGTTGCAGCAATTCTTAACAATCTCATCCCACATTGTGCCAAGTTCAACTATGCTCCAGTTTAAAAAACAATTTTGTCAGAGTATTTCCATTATCTCAATTATTTTTTTTTCCCCTGCTTGCAATAGGTGAATGCTCAAATTCTTCAACAAGTCTCAAACACTCAGAAAATGCTACCCAGTGTGTTAGTGTAGGTGGAATGCAACTGAAACTGTACAGTCATATTACTTAAATGACAGCAGGCCTTGACCCTTAATTTGTCAAAATTGGGTTTTCTTCCCTGAGATCATTTTTTGTTCATCTTCTACACTTTCACATTCCTGGCTTTCAGTGCAACCCAACCAAACTTTTCCTACAGGGATACACGTGCCTGCAAATCATCTCTCCATAATTTAGTGAAGCTACTGCTTGTATCATCTACTGTTGCCAAGGTGCCAAAATGTGAATTATCTAAACCAGTTTGGAGCCTCTAGTACAAGAAGGATCTGGAGGTGCTGGAATATCAGGTTGCTCACAGCCACATCCAGCCTGGCTGCAAAAACCTCCAGGGATGAGGCTTCCACCACCTCCCTGGACAACTTGTGCCAGTCTCTCACCACCCTCATGGGGAAGAATTTCTTCCTAGCATCCAATCTGAATCTCCCCATTTCTAGTTTAGTCCTATCCATTAGTCCTATCACTCCCTGACACCCTCAAAAGTCCCTCCCCAGCTTTCTTGGAGCCCTCTTCAGATACTGGAAGGCCACAAGAAGGTCTCCTCAGAGCCTTCTCTACTCCAAACCGAACAACCCCAACTCTCTCAGTCTGTCTCCATAGCAGAGCAGCTCCAGCCCTCTGCTCATCCTCATTGCCCTTCTCTGGACACCTTCCAGCACCTCCAGATCCTTCTTGCAATAGAGGCTCCAGAACTGGATGCAGTACTCCAGGTGGGGTCTCAGAAGAGTGGAGCAGAGGGGGAGAATCACCTCCCTCACCCTGCTGGCTATGCTTCTCTTACTTCTGGTTAGTTGCATAAGGGAATAAGAGACATTTCTTATCTTTGTAAGAATACCAAAATATTGCAGCTTTTCCTCTAAGCAGAAAATGAGGAACTTTAACATTCTGGCTGAACCCTCTGCTGCCCTGATCATGTCAGTTTACGCGGCTCAGTCCTATGTTGCTAACTGCAGAGATGAAAATCAACACAAAGGAAGATATTTTTAATTGTCACTATTGATACAGAAGCAGTTTTTACAGCAAGCCACTCAAAACCCAGCACCCTGACCCTCAAAGTTATTTTCAAGGCTCTGCAAGCACTTAAGAGCTAATCTGTAGTCTCTGTTCTGAAGAGTTAGCACTAGCAGAGGCACACAGGTGGGAGAACATTGGCAAACTAAATAGTAGCAGGAAGAAAAATAGGTAGCAGTCACAGCTTAATCAACAGCCTGGCTCTTGTCAAGTGTGCTTTGTGGCCATCACAGCAAAGGAGGATTTCTAGGTAAGATAATGAGGGTGTCTCTGCCTGTTACAGGAAGCTTCTCTCCAGCCTGAGAAGGCATGAAGATGTCTGATTGAAATGAAATAAGACACTGGGAGAAGCTAGCAGGAGGCAGCAATTGACCTGAATGTGTGATGAGAAGCAGATAAACTACCAAAGAATTTGAAAGTCATGTAACGAAAATGTGCTTGTTAGTGAGGTATTAGTGGAGGAGTGAGATAAGAGGAGGGATGCACAAAGAAGGGATGAAAAGAGAAGAGGGTCATGGCCACCACAGCAGGCTATGAAAATGGGTGGTAGCACTTGGGGAGGTATAGTGCAGCTTGCAAGGCTAGGGAAGGTTACTCTAATGTGATGGGAACCAGCCTGGTAGTTTAGCTACTAAACCTCCTAGTATAGTGCAGCTTGCAAGGTTAGGGAAGGTTACTCTAATGTGATGGGAACCAGCCTGGTAGTTTTAGCTACTAAACCTCCCCAGCATAGTGCAGCTTGCAAGGTTAGGGAAGGTTACTCTAATGTGATAGGAACCAGCCTGGTAGTTTTAGCTACTAAACCTCCCCAGCATAGTGCAGCTTGCAAGGCTAGGGAAGGTTACTCTAATGTGATGGGAACCAGCCTGGTAGTATTAGCTACTAAACCTCCCCAGCATAGTGCAGTTTGCAAGGCTAGGGAAGGTTACTCTAATGTGATAGGAACCAGCCTGGTAGTATTAGCTACTAAACCTCCCCAGCATAGTGCAGCTTGCAAGGCTAGGGAAGGTTACTCTAATGTGATAGGAACCAGCCTGGTAGTTTTAGCTACTAAACCTCCCTAGCATAGTGCAGTTTGCAAGGCTAGGGAAGGTTACTCTAATGTGATGGGAACCAGCCTGGTAGTATTAGCTACTAAACCTCCCCAGCATAGTGCAGCTTGCAAGGCTAGGGAAGGTTACTCTAATGTGATGGGAACCAGCCTGGTAGTTTTAGCTACTAAATCTCCCCAGCATAGTGCAGCTTGCAAGGTTAGGGAAGGTTACTCTAATGTGATAGGAACCAGCCTGGTAGTTTTAGCTACTAAACCTCCCCAGCATAGTGCAGCTTGCAAGGCTAGGGAAGGTTACTCTAATGTGATAGGAACCAGCCTGGTAGTTTTAGCTACTAAATCTCCCTAGCATAGTGCAGCTTGCAAGGCTAGGGAAGGTTGCTCTAATGTGATAGGAACCAGCCTGGTAGTTTTAGCTACTAAATCTCCCTAGCATAGTGCAGCTTGCAAGGCTAGGGAAGGTTGCTCTAATGTGATAGGAACCAGCCTGGTAGTTTTAGCTACTAAATCTCCCCAGCATAGTGCAGCTTGCAAGGCTAGGGAAGGTTACTCTAATGTGATAGGAACCAGCCTGGTAGTTTTAGCTACTAAATCTCCCCAGCATAGTGCAGTTTGCAAGGCTAGGGAAGGTTGCTCTAATGTGATGGGAACCAGCCTGGTAGTTTTAGCTACTAAACCTCCCCAGCATAGTGCAGCTTGCAAGGCTAGGGAAGGTTACTCTAATGTGATGGGAACCAGCCTGGTAGTATTAGCTACTAAACCTCCCCAGCATAGTGCAGCTTGCAAGGCTAGGGAAGGTTGCTCTAATGTGATAGGAACCAGCCTGGTAGTTTTAGCTACTAAACCTCCCCAGCATAGTGCAGCTTGCAAGGCTAGGGAAGGTTACTCTAATGTGATAGGAACCAGCCTGGTAGTATTAGCTACTAAACCTCCCCAGCATAGTGCAGCTTGCAAGGCTAGGAAAAGTAACTGAAATGTGATAGAAAGCAGGCTGAGAGTTTTAGCTACTAAACTTCCCCAGTTCCCCTCTGAAGCAGAGGCATCCAGAGCAGTGAGATACTTCACCTGAAGCTTTCCCAGCATCTTCCATGGGACACTGAATTTTGCAGTGTCGAAATCCCCCATGATTTAGTGCTCCATCTTGAACAGGAGAGAAGCTGTGAGTTTTGGAGGGATATGCAAAGACATTCTCTCTGCTCTTTCTCAGTGACATGAGTGTGAACAGAAGGTCAGGCTCCTGTGTAGAGCTGTGCCCAGCTGCAGGAGCCAGCCATGGAGAAGGTAACTTGCAAGTGAGGGGGAGAAAGTCTGTGGCTAGGATAAGAAGTCATGAACTAAGGGGATGTGAGGATAGATCTGTGTTAAGTCCAAAGAAAATTTGACAGTGATGGGAGAGCCAAAGGTATGGGAGGTGGTTTTTTTGGTGTTTTGTTTTGTACTGTTTTAAAAATAATAAATGCATCTTTTTCTTGTACTTGGCAAAAGGAAGACTGGTTGGGTTTGGAAGCCTTGGCATAGAATCATAGAATTGGCAGTGTTGGAAGGGACCTCAAGGATCAGCCAGTTCCAACCCCCCTACAGGGACACCTCACACTACAGCAGGTTGCTCACAGCCACATCCAGCCTGGCTGCAAAAACCTCCAGGGATGAGGCTTGCATCACCTCCCTGGGCAACCTGTGCCAGTGTCTCACCACCTTCATGGGGAAGAATTTCTTCCTAACATCCAATCTGAATCTACCCATTTCTAGTTTTGGTCCATTCCCCCCAGTCCTATCACTCCCTGACACCCTCCAAAGTCCCTCCCCAGCTTTCTTGGAGCCCCCTTCAGATACTGGAAGGCCACAAGAAGGTTTTCTTGGAGCCTTCTCTTCTCCAAACTGAACAATCTCAACTCTCTAAGTCTGTCCTCATAGGAGAGCAGCTCCAGCCCTCTGCTCATCCTCATGGCCCTTCTCTGGACACCTTCCAGCACCTCCAGATCTTTCTTGTAATAGAGGCTCTAGAATTGGACACATTACTCCAGGTATGCTCTTAAAGAGGTGAACTGTAAACTCAATGTACCTTTGCAGATCTCCTGAAGTTTGGAAACAGGACTATGAGGAGAGAAAACACTGGGAAGGGGTGTAACAAGATTTTCCCAAGGAAGAAAAGGGAAAGCCATGAAATATAAAAGCTACAAGATAGAATTATCTGATTCCTCTTCCACAACCCCAGACAGGTTGCAAATGAGGACAAGGCCACATCTCAGCTTTAGAAAACCCATTAACATTTAAAAGGCTACACCCAGAAGCAAGGTGTTTTTAAGATCAGCTCAGAACTTCTAAATGGGCATTTTCTACCTGAGAGCTGAATCCTTCAACACTGACTTTTTCCTGGAATGAAAAACAAAACCTGGCTGGGGGGTTGGACTCCATGATCTCTTGAGGTCCCTCCCAACCTCTAATGTGCTGTGATACCAAAATAGAGATCACAGCAATGGTTTAAGTATTGCCTTCCACAATGAATACACTAGACATGAAGAAATGCAGGGTGTTTTACAAGCTTCTGTGAGACCTAGAAATGAGACCTTTCATGAGACCTGTAAATGAGACCTAGGAGACCTAGAAATGAGACCTTCTATGAGACCTGTAAATGAGATCTTCTAGGAGACCTATAGATCAGACCTTCAATGAGACCTGTAAATGAGACCTTCTATGATACCTGTAAATGAGATCTTCTAGGACACCTATAGATCAGACCTTCTAGGAGACCTGTGAATGAGACCTTCTAGAAGATCTATAGATCAGACCTTCTATGAGACCTGTGAATGAGACCTTCTAGGAGATCTATAGATCAGACCTTCTATGAGACCTGTGAATGAGACCTTCTAGGAGACTTGTAAATGAGACCTTCTAGGAGATCTATAGATCAGACCTTCTATGAGACCTGTGAATGAGACCTTCTATGAGACCTATAGGTCAGACCTTCTAGGAGACCTGTAAATGAGACCTTCTATGAGACCCTATGAGACAGTTAATCTTTGGATAATGAAAAGACTGGAAAAAAAATAACAGGCCACATGGCCTTGGCTACAGCATCCTGAAATCATTGGGTCAATGCTGCTCTGGGCTGCTGGTCTGGCTCTGTAATTTACTTGGTTGCTTTTTCATGAGAGTCTCATACTTTGTATGAGAGAGACATTTCTGCTTCCAGCCACTGGGACACCCACCTGGCTTGCATTTGGCAGAAGATTAAAGTGACACAATTCTATTTACCTGCCACTTCTGAGCCTTTTGCTTCCTAGAGGCTTCATTTTCTTGCTCAAAGAAAGAGCCACACAGGGAGCAGTGCTGGTACTGATGGCCTTCGCTGGCTCAATTATTCTTTGGCAGAGTTAGGTTTCACACTTTGCAGTGTCTACGCCAACAATTTCCTAGCAGCCTCACTCCAAGACCAGAATATGTTGGATTTAATTGGTTTCTAGAATCTCCCATCACCAAAATGAGTTCTTCAGCTGTGCACTACCTTGCAAAGTGCTGCTGAGAGTAAATGCCTGTACCCCAAATCCCTCCAAGGGCCTCCTGGACTTGCAAAGCTCTGGGTGATGCTGTAGCCATTCATAGAATCATAGAATCACAGAATTAGAATCATAGAAACACAGAATCATAAAATCACAAAATCATAGCATTATAGAATCATAGAATCACAGAAACATAGAATCATAGAATTGTAGAATCATAGAATCATAGAATTAGAATCATAGAAACATAGAATCATAGAATCACAAAATCATAGCATTATAGAATCATAGAATCACAGAAACATAGAATTATGAAATCACAGAATGGTCCAGGCTGGAAGTGACCCCCAAAGCTCATCCAGTTTAACCTCCCCACAGTCAGCAGGGCATCCCCACCTAGATCAGGTTGCCCAGGGCCCTCTCCAGCCTCACCTTGAATATCTCCAAGGAAGGAGCCTCAACCACCTCCCTGGGCAACCTGTTGCAATCTTCCACCATCCTAATAGCAAAGAATTTGTTCCTAACATCCAGTCTAAATCTGCTCTTCTCTACTTTGAAGCTGTTACCCCTCGTCCTGTCCCTGCAGGCCTTTGCAAACAGTCTCTCTCCATCCTTCCTGTAGCTCCCTTCAGGTCCTGGCAGGCTGCTCTTAGATCTCCCTGCAGCCTTCTCTTCTCCAGGCTGAACACCCCCAGCTCCCTTAGCCTGTCCTCCTAGCAGAGCTGCTTCAACACCCTGAGCATTTTCATGGCATTCCTCTGGACCCTCTCCATCTTCAGCTGTGCACTACCTTGCAAAGTGCTGCTGAGAGTAAATGCCAAGTACCCCAAATCCCTCCAAGGGCCTCCTGACCTTGCCAAAAAGCTCTGGCATTTGGGTGATGCTGTAGCCATTGGTCTAGTTTTAGTTTGTAGCCAGATGCTTTAGTTTTGCTGCCCTGCTCTGCTGATGAAAGTAGGCCTGCAGGACCTTTGTGACCTCCAAATGCCTTCCTTGCCTGCATTTCAGAACATTGCTGGGAGCATCTCTGCTCTAAGCCTCTTGCTAAGCAGAAAAGACAACCAAATATCAACAATTAATCCCTGCACTGCAGAAAAAAATTGTGAGCTAGTAAACACTAACATCCTAAAAAGGACTCAAATGAATTGATAACATGGTTTATTAAATTAGCAGCCCAAATCTGCATGCCAGCAAAAGCTCCTAGCTTCTGATTACCTCTGGGAACAAAAGGAGGCTAGGGCATGTTTATAAATAGTGGCAGTGGGCTTAGCATATGTTACCTTCTCTCCTAGATAAATAGTAATTAGCCAGGCAGAAGAAACCAGACCTTTAGTAGGAAGAGATCTTTCTGTGGCTCCCCTTAAATCACTGTTGACGTGCTGGTTTCACAAGGAAAAGACTGGAGTCTTCATTTTCAGCAGTTTTCCTCCTTCTCTGTGATTTGCTGCATTGCACAAGTTCCCATCAGGCTTGCTGTGTTGGTTGCTTTAAAATCTGCCTGGCTTCTTGTTCTTTGGGAGTTGGTTTGTTAGTTTGTTTTTCTTTTTATTTTTTTTTTCAACACAGAATTCGATGTTCAGGATATTTGGGAAGTGTGTGAAATCAGCTCTGGGTCCTGAAAGGCAACCCCTGCAGCTTTCATCCTCTAAAGCAGACATACAGAATTGAAGAGGCTTGAGTGGGCCAAAGCTTTAAACCATATATAGGTCCATAGCTGGAAGGGAAGGATTTATCTTCTGTCAAGTCTGAGCACAGGATATGAGACTTTCTTCACTTGAGTCCCTACAGAGTCTAAACAGAAAATCCTTTGCCTTCATACTGAACTTCTCTCCTTGCTGGAGACAATCCAAGGGAGAGGCAGGGCGATGCTCAGGGGACTTGAGCATCTCCCCTAGGAAGAGAGCCTGAGAGCCCTGGGGCTGTTTAGTGTGGAGAAGAGAAGGCTGAGAGGGGATCTGATCAATGTCTCTCAATAGCTGAGGGGTGGGGGTCAAGTGGAGGGGGCCAGGCTCTGCTGGGTGGTGCACAGCAATAAGCCAAGGAACAATGGAGACAAACTTGAACACAGAAGATTTCAGCTCCACATGAGGAGAAACTTCTTTACAGTGAGGGTGACAGAGCCCTGGAACAGGCTGCCCAGAGGGGTTGTGGAGTCTCCTTCTCTAGAAACTTTCCAAACTCACTTGGATGCTTTCCTATGCAGACTCCCCTGAGTGATGCTGCTCTGGCAGGGGGGGTTGGACCTGATGATCTCTGGAGGTCCCTTCCAACCTCTGATATACTGTGAGACTGTGACACTGTGACTTTCAGTCCTGGTAGACAGCTGTACCTTTATGCCATACTGCCACTGCTATGTCCTACAGTTCACTCCCCATGCATTCCATCACAGACAGGTCCCAGTGGGTTAAAATTCCCTCAGGTGTACAACTGGAGATAGCCTGAACTGTAGGGATGATTGTTCAGCCAGATCTACCCAGCTCTGGGGAGGCCACACCCTGAGTATTGTGTCCAGTTTTGGGCACTTCAAGACAAGAGAGGTGTGGAGGTGCTGAAGCCAGGGCAGAGGAGGGCAAGGAAGCTGTGAAGGGGCTGGAGAATAAATCTGATGGAGAGAGACTGAAGGAGCTGGGGCTGGTTAGTTTGGAAAAGAGGAGGCTGAGGGGAGACCTCATTGCTGTCTGCAACTATCTGAAAGGAGGTTGTGGAGAGGTTGGTGCTGGTCTCTTCTCCCAGGTAATTAGTGAGAGAACAAGAGGGAATGGCCTCAAGCTGCATCTGGATAGGTTTAGACTGGACATTAGGAGACATTTTTTCAGGGCAAGAGTGGTCAGGCATTGGAATGTGCTGCCCAGGGAGGTGGTGGAGTCCCCAAGCCTGAATGTGTTTAAAGGTCATCTGGATGTGGTGCTTGGAGATATGGTTCAGAAGTGAACATAGTAGAGTAGGGTTCTGGGTTGGACTTGGTGATCCTGAGGGGCTTTTCCAACCTGAATGTCTCTGTGATGCTGTGATCCTCTGGCAGCAAATCAGGCACTTGCACTGATTTTAGTGTGAATCAGAGGCTTCAGCAACCTCAGATGGAAACCACAATAAGGGGAGGCAATAGCCCTTTTTACACAAGCTGTCATTTCTTCTGCTTTGAAATGAAGCAAGAGCATAATGGGCAGTGTGGAAAGAGAGGAAATGGGGCAGGCTTGAAGCTATTTCCTGTGCAGCATCTCCAGGAACATCATTAAAAAGCAAACCTCTTGTAGATGAATGAGGATCACCAAGTTCAGCTGTTGCCTCCAGGAACTGAAATGTGTTGGAATGGATGCAGGGTCTGGATATGAAATTGTAAGAGAGGACTGGAGATTATTTTTACTTAACTTCAGCTGCCTACTTAGAGAGTAGTTGAATACTCTTTGGAGGATATTAGAGGGCTGGAGCACATCTCCTATGAGGAAAGACTGAGAGAGTTGGGGCTATTCAATCTGGAGAAGAGAGGTCCAAGGACACCTTCTTGTGGCCTTCCAGTATCTGAAGGTGGCTACAAGAAAGCTGGGGAGGGACTTTTTAGGGTGTCAGGGAGTGATAGGACTGGGGGGAATGGAGCAAAACTAGAAATGGGGAGATTCAGATTGGATGTTAGGAAGAAATTCTTCCCCATGAGGGTGGTGAGAGACTGGAACAGGTTGCCCAGGGAGGTGGTGGAAGCCTCATCCCTGGAGGTTTTTGCAGCCAGGCTGGATGTGGCTGTGAGCAACCTGCTGTAGTGTGAGGTGTCCCTGCCCATGGCAGGGGGGTTGGAACTGGCTGATCCTTGAGGTCCCTTCCAACCCTGACAATTCTGTGATTCCATGTAATCTGAGTGCATTTTTTCAGCTGCTGTGGCTGAGCAGTGTGAAGGACAGGAGGAGATAACTCAACCTGTACTCCTCCTTCCCTTGATTTGAGAAACTCAGTGTGTGTGTATGTGTGCCCCTGGAGCCCATGTGCTTATTTCTTTTTCTAGATCCTTAGAGTCAAAATCAAACCCAGGGCCCAGCTGTTCCTTGTAATTAAATTTCAGTAACTCAAGCTGGGAGTATTTCATTTTGACTAGTGACTTCCAAGTGTTGGCATTTAACTGGCCTCAGCTACATTTCAAAGTTAACACTGAGAAACTCCACACATGCATTAGCCTTATTTGTCTGTTGGCAAACTCGAGCAAACACCACTGTGCTGATTTGCATAGTGAAGGTTATCTTTGCTAACAGAAGGACTCAGGAATTTCATTATGGAAGACACGAGGAGGGATCTCATCACGGTGCAGGAGGCTACAGATGGCATCACACACCACTTGCCACCTGAGCCAAGGGGCAGGGGTGAAGTTGATATTGCCTTTATGCTCACACACACTCAAAAGATCCAAAAGCCAAAATCCACATAATGTTGTGTGTGGGTTGAAATTCCTCCCCCCCCAAAAATAAAATTTGACAGAGCAGCTGAGTTGAAAGCAAATGAAACTACATTTAAGAGCAGACTACAATCTAGAGATATGAAATGCACTGAGTACAAAATATATAATCACAGAACTGTCAGGGTTGGAAAGGACCTCTAGGATCATCCATTTCCAAACCCCCCTGCCATGGGCAGGGACACCTCACACTACAGCAGGTTGCTCAGAGCCACATCCAGCCTGTCCTTGAAAACCACCAGGGATGAGGCTTCCACCACCTCCCTGGGCAACCTGTGCCAGTGTCTCACCACCCACATGGGGAAGAATTTCTTCCTGATATCCAATCTGAATCTACCTGTTTCTAGTCTTGCTCCATCCCCCCCAGTCCTATCACTCCCTGACACCCTCAAAAGTCCCTCCCCAGCTTTCTTGTAGCCCCCTGCAGATACTGGAAGGCCACAAGAAGGTCTCCTCAGAGCCTTCTCTTCTCCAGACTGAATACCTCCAATATTTACATACATTTTCAATTTATGAACAACAAAAGAACCACTCTGGACATAATCAGGGGGTTACCAACAGCTTACCAACAGTTGATTCTGTGATTCCCCCTCCCTCCTCCCTTCTCTCCCCTCTTTACATGGGACAAGAACAGCAAAGAGTAGCTTGTTAGTACTTAGCCACAACAAAGGAACACAGCCAAGGTCAGCAACAGCTAAGCAAAAGCCATCAGCTAGTATCTGCTAGAGCAAAGGAAGCTGGAAAGAGAAAGACTTAGTTTACACAACTAACTTCAAGTTAGTAATCAGACCAACGGGATTATTTACACAGGATCACAGAATGTTAGGGGTTTGAAGGGACCTCCAGAGATCATCCAGTCCAACCCCCCTGCCAGAGCAGCATCACCTAGAGCAGGTCATGCAAGAACTCAACCAGGCAGGTCTTGAATATCTCCACAGAGGGAGATCCCCCTGGGCAGCCTGTTCCAAGGTTCTGTCACCCTCACAGGGAAATTCTTCCTCCTCTTTCCATGGAACTTCCTATGGCTCAGCTTCCACCACTGCCCCTTGTGCTGGCATTGGGCATCACCCAGCAGAGCCTGGCTCCAGCCTCTGGGCACTCCCCCTGCACATCTTTAGCACCAGCAAGGAGCTCACCTCTCAGGCTCCTCCTCTCCAAGCTCCAGAGCCCTCAGCTCCCTCAGCCTCTCCTCATAAGGAAGATCTTCCACTCCTCTCATCATCTTTGTAGCTCTCCACTGGACTCTTTCAAGCAGTTCTCTGAGGTCCTTCTTGACCTGAGGGGCCCAGAACTGGACACAATATTCCAGATGTGGCCTCACCAGGGCAGAGCAGAGGGGGAGGAGAACCTCTCTGGACCTACTGACCACAGCCATTCTAATCCACCCCAGGATACCATTGGCCTTCTTGGCCACAAGAGCACATAACTGGCACATGGTCAACTTTCCATCCACTAGACCTTATCATTATTTTCCCTTTGACATCCACTGGTAATTAATTTATTTACATTCTATCACTTTCTGTTCAAGATCTGTGGAAAATTTTCTAGGCACAGCCTCAAACTACCACAGTGGCCAGGACAGATCTGACTACAGGATGAGGACTTTTGCTTTCTGGTATTTAGGTTTCTATCTATGTGCCTGCCTTCTCTCCCTCATTTATTTTTGAGTCATTGATGATATTTATGCCATACATGGGCAGTGTGTGATGCAATAAACCCAGTAACAGGCTCAGTTTCCACTGCAGTTTCTATATTTGGGCATTTTAGTACATCAGAATCTGGATGTAAGAAATATTAACAGCCTTACACCAGCAGAATGAAATTAATTTTGTGCCAGCTTCTGCAGAGAAGCCAAAAGCTTCAGGAAATAGGATCTCTTCCCATCAGCATTTTTCAGATCCAGTTAGGGTCCAAAGGGAAGGTAAACAACACAATGCAAGGCTCCAGCTGGCAGTGCAGCAGGGAGAGATGATCGCTGATGTGGGACTGCATGCAATCCGCAGCATGGTCCTGACTGGCACTTCAAGGCTCCAGCACTTCATTGATGATGAAGGTAGAACCTGGTTCCTGCAAGCCACAGCCCCTGGGAGCCCAACTGTGACACAGGACTATGTGCAGCCTGGCTAGGCAGACAGAAAGAGTCAGTTTTAAAAGCATGAGCACCTCTTGCTCTGATAGGACCTCAGGACCAGCAGGCACAGCCGCTTCCGTGTCTGGTTGGAAAGATGTCTTCTTCATACCTCACTAGCAGTAATGCACAGCACCAAATCCATGGAATGGAGCTCTATTAGAATCATAGAAGTGTTAGGATTGGAAGGGACCTCAAGGATCATCCAGTTCCAACCCCACTGCCATGGGCAGGGACACCTCACACTACAGCAGGTTGCTCACAGTCACATCCAGCCTGGCCTTAAAATCCTCCAGGGATCAGGCAGCCAGTGACAGAAGGAGAGGGCACAGTCTCAAGCTGCACCAGGGGAGGTTTGGGCTGGATGGTAGGAAGAAATTCTTCCCAGAAAGAGAGATTGGCCATTGGAATGTGCTGCCCTGGGAGGTGGTGGAGTTACAGTCCCTGGAAGTGTTTGAAATAAGCCTGGATGAGGCACTTGGTGCCATGGGTTAGTTGATTAGATGGTGTTGGGTGAAAGGTTGGACTTATGATCTTGAAGGTCTTTTCCAATCTGGTTAATTTTGTGATTCTGTGAGGCTTCCACTACCTCCCTGGGTAACCTGTGCCAGTGTCTCACCACCCTCCTGGGGAAGAACTTCTTCCTAACATCCAATCTGAATCTACCCATTTCTAGTTTTGCTCCATTCCCCCCAGTCCTATCACTCCCTGACACCCTCAAAAGTCCCTCCCCAGCTTTCTTGGAGCCCCCCTCAGACACTGGAAGGCCACAAGAAGATATCCTCAGAGCCTTCTCTTCTCCGGACTGAACAACTCCAACTCTCTCAGTCTGTCCTCATAGGAGAGGAGCTCCAGCCCTCTGCAGGAGGTATTATTATTATTATAATTATTATTATGTTGCTGTTGTTGTTGTTGATATTATTGTTATTGTTATTATTGTTATGAAGCTCCCCAGAGAGGTCGTGGAGTCTTCTTCTCTGGAGACTTGCAAGAGCCATCTGGATGCATTCCTGTGTGATTCTATGGTCTAGACTCTATGGTGATGCTCTGGCAGGGGGTTGGACTCGATGATCTCTGGAGGTCCCTTCCAACCCCTAACATCCTGTGAGCCTTTCTTGCTGCAGCTATTACTAACCCAAGACTGAAGCCCCAGAGAGAGGCATAAGGAATGCTGACTGAACCTGCCCAGGAGGACCAGGTGATCCTTGTGGGAAGACAACTGAATCCATCATAGCTGGAACTGGCATGTCCTAAGTGAATGTTTTCCCGGCCACTGGCAGCAGTGCTGCATAACTGAGTAAAAACCAAGCGAGCACAACAAACAAGGGAGAAAAGCATCTTCCTGCCAAGAAAATGAGGGATGCAAAGAATGATGATTACTGATGAATAACAACCCAGAATTAATGGAGAAGGGCAACAGCAAAAGCTGTGCACAGAACACAAACATTTTATAATGAGGGTAAATAGTGACATTAAGTAGGGTGGCCAGAACTCATTGTTCATTCATGTAGTACTTGCCTGCATTACACAAGGTGGCTGATGGCAGTGGCTAGGGCTAGAACATTGCCTCTATTATTTTATCTGAAGAGCCTTTCCACTGAGAGGAAGGCTGTTCCAAAAACTGAATGGAGGCCTGGGTTTCCCTCTTGTTATTATTGGTGTTTTAAATTTAAATCAGGCTCCAACACATGACCCTGTTTGGGATGAACCTTGAGCTACGGAGGCTAGAGGGCAACTTAAGCACAACTAAATGAAGGCAGAGGTGTGGAGCAAGAGTGGGAGGCACTGTGTTAGAAGCTAGGATTATAAAATCTCTGCCCATCAAAGAGACCAGAAGAATATAGATAGCTCTGGTTTACTGTGTTTAATGCAGTAAAGCCTAGAGGCTCCAGCCAATTACCAGAGGCTCCGCTGAACAAGGAGGCACCACAAAATAAAAAGCATGGAACCAGACCTATCCCAAGCCCTTCTGAGAAAATAGAAAAGCTTGTTGACATTTTATCTTCCTGCCAGTTCAGTGAATGTAGGCAAAGCTTTACTACCATACTTCAATTAATCCAAGGCAGTCCTCTCCCTAGCTCACTTCTTGAGAGAGAGGAAGAGGGGGTCTGGGGCAGATTTAACAAAATTTCAAGCCCTGTCACTGCTTTTTTGATCTCAGGGGATCTGTGGGTGCTTAGCACTTCCCCAAAACAGGGCACCTTGCCCAGTGCTGATACAGAGAGGGAACAGGCTGTCCCTGCAGGGCTCTGGCTTTCCCACACTGCTGTACAGCCCTGGCTCTCCCTCAGCTCAATGCTTCTCTTCCTAGAGTTTCCTCACCCCTCGGGGCCATGATGGATCCTCTCTAGCTTCACAGGATCACAGGATGTTAGGGGTTGGAAGGGACCTCAGGAGATCCTCTTGCTGCCCTTCCTTGAACTGCATCCTCTGAGGTGTGTCACTCCTGCTCAAGGATGCCAAACAGGGTGCTGAGTTTTTTCACCCTGCCCATAAGCTCGATGTACCGGGCTGATGGTGATGCAGTTACCTGCTCCTGCGTGGTGCTGAGCACATCCCAAGAAGGATGAGAGCATTGGGAAAATGTCTGCCTTCCTACCACAGAGGGAAACAGCCAGAAGGAGATATTCAAGAACGAAGTGCTGAGAGCTGGCAGGAAGCTGAAGCAGGTAAGCAGCATGTGCAGGTGTGCACAAACACGCCTGCAGGCTTAAGCCCTTGCCTTCTCTTCCCTGGGTCTCTCGTGGCATCTTTGGGAGATTTACTTGAGGGCTGCAAAGCAGACGTTTCCCTGAGCTCGGAATTACCCTTACCCAGCAAAAAGCAAGCTCGCACTTCCCTTTGTGTGCAAAACTTTCCTGCGGCTACGGAGAACAAACAGCGGCTGAGGAGAACAAACAGCGGCAGGAGCTGCGGGACCTGGATATATGCGTGCTGCCGGGGCCCCTCCTGTCAGCCCTCTCGAGCACTGATAGTCCCTGCACGGCACGTCTGGGATGTTCAATCACGGATGTACCTTTCCAAGCACAACAGGGAAAAAAAGGATAAAGGAAAAAAAGAAGGGGAAAAAATGTAAAAAAGCCTGAGCCCAGAATTGCTAAAAGTTTAAGGGTAAAGCAGGCACTGTGATCCGGTGGGACGCGCAGCCCCAGCAGCAGCGGCACCCGGCTGCAGCGCACAGCACCTCGCCTCCCCAGCTGCACCTCCGGCCCCCACCGCCCTGCCCGTTCCTGCCCTTTCTCGCACGCACACCTCCGAGCGCCGATCAGCACCGGCAGCGCTGGCGAGGGACGGGGCGGTTCCCCCCCGGTGTTGCTAGGGGGCTTGGTGAGGACCGCGGGCATCGCCCAGCCCCGCGGTACGGCGGACACGGTGCGAGAAAGGATGAGGCTGGGCTACAGACAAGGGAAGATGCGGGCATGGGGAAAGGGGCGGGGGGCGATCCCGGGCTCCTCCCGACGACTGCGGGGGTAGGGGCGGGAGTCCGGCAGTAGGGGCGGTGCGCGGGACTGGGGCCCCCCCGTCGGTCGGCGGGTGGGTGCGGAGAGAGGGCTGGCAGAGGGAGGCGGCAGCTCCTCCTCCGCGGGCAGGCGGGCAGCCCGCCCGGGAGCGGCACCGGTTGCTCGGTGCCAGCGGAGCCGCGCCGCCCGCTATATAAGGGGCGGTGGCTGCTCGCCGCTCCTCCACACCGGCCCCTGCCCGCGCCGGGCCGAGGCTGGGCCCCTGCAGTATGGCCCGTGAAGGGGCGCCATGGAAGGTGGTCTCCCCACCTGCCTCCCGCGGACCCTCCTCTTCCTCCTCCTCCCGCTCCTCCCGCAAACTTGCCGCGGCGGGCTGCGTGTGAAGGCAGGGCTCGGCGGGGCGGCTCCGCTGCCTTCGCAACCCCCTGCCGTCGCGCCCGCAGCCAGGGGGAGAGGGGGGGAAGCGAGGCCGCCGTTCGCGGGCATGCGGCGCCGCCGCTGCGCCCGTCGAGACGCGGTGCGGAGCCGCGGGCAGCGGGGCTGAGCCAAAGGGCGGCCGGGGCCGGAGCCCCACGCCCGGGGCTCGCCGCGCTCCCCGAAGAGGTGTGGGGCAATGATCTGGCTTTGGGAGCGAACACAGCTGGCCCCCGTTTCGCCCCGCTCCGTGGCTGGCGGCGAGTGAGACTCGGCGGAGCCCTGCTCATCGCTCCCGGAAGGGCGTGCGGGCGGGAGGGAGGGAGGTGGTGCCGGCGCGGAGATGCTGCAGCCCTCCCCCGGCGCCGACGGGGTCCTTCCCGGGTAGCGGCCCCTCCGTGCCGCGCCGAGCCCCGCCGTCTGCGGGGGGCGGTGGCCGCGGAGTGATGGAGCCGGCCAGCCCCTGCCAAGCGCCGCTGCTCGCCGCCAACGAATCTTACCACGGCCGAAACTGCAGCTCCGAGGAAGGGAGCTATCAAGATGCCACCCCTCTCTCCTGGAAGATCGTACTCGCCGTCGTCCTGGCGCTCGTCACCCTGGCCACGGTGCTCTCCAACGCCTTTGTCATCGCCACGGTTTACCAGACGAGGAAACTCCACACGCCGGCCAACTATCTCATCGCCTCGCTGGCTGTCACCGACCTCCTCGTCTCCATCCTCGTCATGCCCATTAGCACCATCTACACTGTGACCGGCAAGTGGACGCTGGGCCAGATCGTCTGCGACATCTGGCTGTCCTCGGACATCACCTGTTGCACGGCGTCCATCCTGCATCTCTGTGTCATCGCCCTGGACCGCTACTGGGCGATCACAGACGCCGTCGAGTACTCCACGAAACGGACTCCTAAGCGGGCAGCGTGCATGATCGCTCTGGTGTGGGTCTTCTCCATCTGCATCTCCATGCCGCCTTTGTTTTGGCGGCAGGCGAAGGCCGAGGAAGTCTCTCACTGTGTGGTGAACACGGACCACGTCCTCTACACCGTGTACTCCACGGTGGGAGCCTTCTACTTCCCCACTCTGCTGCTGATAGCCCTCTACGGGAGGATCTACGTGGAAGCCAGGTCGCGGATTTTGAAGCAGACGCCAAAGAAAGCAGGTAAAAGACTAACGCGGGCGCAGTTAATCACAGATTCCCCGGGGTCTTCCTCATCCGTCACGTCCATAAACTCCAAGGCCCCCGAGGGATGCAGCGAAACGGGCTCTCCCGTCTACATGAACCAGGTGAAGGTGAAGGTCTCGGATGCTCTGCTGGAGAAAAAGAAGCTCACGGCCGCTAGAGAGCGGAAAGCGACAAAGACTTTAGGGATTATTTTAGGAGCCTTCATCGTTTGTTGGCTGCCCTTTTTCATCATCAGCCTGGTGTTGCCCATTTGCAAGGACGCTTGCTGGTTCCACGTGGCCATCTTTGACTTTTTCACGTGGCTTGGATATCTCAACTCCCTCATCAACCCCGTCATCTATACTATGTCTAACGAAGACTTCAAACAAGCTTTCCACAAACTCATACGTTTCCGATGCACAACCTGAAATTTTGGAATGCGATGTGTTCTCCGGGGCTGCCCTCATGCACGCCCGTGCCCGATGCCACAGGTAGGTGCGCTCCCCGCGTCCCTCCCCCTTCGCCCCCCCAACCCCGCACACAGCGAGCGGCCATGCTTGGGGCGGGAAGGCTTTGGGAGGCGGTAGGGGGAGGCGGAGGATCGGGAACGGAGGGAGGAGGAGGCACGACCCAAAAAAAAGCTTTTGCCATCCCGGCTCCGGCAGCACCGAGTCCCGCGGGAGGGCGGCGGGAAGGCAGGGCAAGGCTCGTTGCGAGTCGAGCCGTGCCCGAGGGGTCGGGACAGCCCACCCCAGACCCCATCCCACCCCCCTGCCCACTGTCCCAGCCCCTTCGCGAGTGGCGGCGAAGGGCGGCGATGCTGCACGCTCCTGACATTTCATTCTCTCTGTGTGTGCCACCTCCCCGCCCCCCCCTCCCGGCAGCTAGCGGAGAGTGACTCAACGGCAATCTGCTTTTTTATTCCACCTATTATAGCAGGCTGCCGCCATTTCGTATGCTAATGCTCGTGTTTAGACCAATTAGTGCTTTCCCACCGTGCTGCCGAGCTCCCCGGGGCAGGGCTGGGACAGGGTCGATATATCGTCCCCCAGCGGCATTCCCGGCACCAGGCATCGCCAGGCAGACCCGAGGATGCAGCCCCCTCGGCAAGGAGTCGGATGCGGTCCCCGTGCCAGCATCGGGTTGGTTTGGGTTTTTTTTGGTGTTTTTTTTTTTTTTTTTGTTTTTTTTTTTTTTTCAAGGAAGGAAGGTAGGACAAGCCTCAGATGAAGGCTGCTTGTAAAGTTCAGCCTACTTTCTGTCCTCTTTACCGCTCCGGCTGCTCCTGCTGGGAGCGGAGCCGGGCTGGGATGAGGCATCCTGCGAGGAAAGCTGCCTTTGAACCACTGTGAAGAGATTCAGCACCTTTGTGTTTCTCTTCACACGCAGCACATCCATGCCTTGCTGTGCCTCTGGCAAAAAGCAGCCGCCAGCTAACAGCTAACCTCAGCCTTTATTGTGACGCTTTAATAATCCTGCCAATCTATTTTTTTTCCTTCTTCTTCTTTTTGCTTTTTATCTGCAGAATCAAGTTGCTATTGTAAAGAACCCACTGCTTGAAACTTCCCCAAGCCCAGTTGCCAGACTCATGATGCTGCAAAAAAACCGTCAATACATACTGCCACCAAACTGCTCAGCTCTGCATTTCAGTGCTAATGACTCTGGCAGAGATGCTGTTCCAACAGTCACACATATCAGCTGAAAAAAAAAAAAAAAAAAAGAAAATAAAAAAAAAAAAAAGAAAAAATAAATTAATAGAAAAGAGGGCAGCCTCGAATCAAGGTCTATAATTCACCTGGACTGAAGAAAAAATAATTTAAAAAAGAAAAAAGTTTGAGAGTAAACTCCACTTATTTTGCAGGCTTTAACTTCTTAATTTGTTCCCTTGCCGGTTGTAGGGGTGTGCACAAGAGCACAGTTGTCTCTGTCTGTGTTGCTCTCATAGTTGCACTTCTGCACACCTGTAATTTCTTTCTTTCAGTGGAAAGAGTTGCTCCCTTCACTTAGGAGGCCAAGACGAGAAAAAAATCCCAAAATAAACAAATAATAATAATAAAGCCCTGTTTGAAATAGGAGCATCACGGTAAATTCTGTCAATGACTCCTCCAGCTGAACAAGAAGTGCAAGAAGTGACAGTGTGCAAAAGTCATGTATTTGTATTTCACAGCAACAGCAAAATGCCAAACCTGTAGACCCAAGAGTTGTAGACCTGTTCAACTGCACTGCATATCTGTAGTCTGTCCTCATAGTTACCTTTATAAAAGAAATCCTTCTTGCTTCTACTCCATAACTCCAGAGCAGAAATCAAGAAGGCAAATGACTTTTTTTCCTTTTTTTTTTTTTTTTTCCCTCCCATTAAACCAGCTGGGAATAGAAGTAGCAGTTTGATGTTGTAGCCATGCTTTGTTTTTTGATTTTTTTCCCCCCATTTCGTGTCAGTTGCACACCCTTACTGCATGAACCACTGCAAAATTTAGGATTCTCCAAGTGATTGCATTCTTTGGTGTATTTTGTAAAGAAGTTTGCTCTTTGGGAAGAGCTGTATCACACCTGCAAAATAAATACCCATGGATCATGAATTTACTAATGTTAGTGAAATTACTCTCCTCCCTGCTTCCTCCTCCCTGTTATTATTAATTATTACTACTATTTTTGGTCCTGATCAGACCTTAAGACCGGTCTATGCATATTCGGCAGTCAAGAGTTTCCAGTCAAGAGGATATGGTCCACCTGCTGTGATAGAACTGCATTGATTGTTCCTCCTATGTGTAAATGAAAATGAGTATGAATAATAAAATGCTTTCCTGTGTTCTCAAGAGTGGTGGTAGCAGTTGTGTGGCTGAAAGGAATATTTCTTGCTCTGCCTGGTTTCTCATTCTTGACTTTCTTTAGGTAACGCTGATTTGATGAGTCACTCAAAACCAGGTGGCAGATGAAGGCTGAAATTGGAAGCTTTGGTCAGTGGTCAGATTTTTAACAGGCATCTTTCTTCCTAACCAGTACTGTTAGGTATCATTCTTGCTATTTTCATACAACCCCAGATTAAATTCCTGGGTGGCCTTTCCCCAAATGTTTTTCTTGTTCCATTCAAAGCAAACGAAACTTATTTTAGCACTTGCTGGATATTGTACTCAGTGTTCCTTTCAAACTGTATTGTAGGTGGAGGCTGTTAAAAAGACTGGGGAAATCTTGCATGATTTATCTACCTGTTCTTCTTCAGACTAACCCAAGCAGTAAGGATTTATTTACCTAACTGAATAGCAAAGAAAGTCAGGCCCTGCAGGATGCCTGACCCTCAGTGCCTCTGAAACTCCCATTAACTGCCAGGAGGGAGATGTCATGGGCAGGAAAGAAGTCTGCAAGATGCAAGTTAAAGTAGTGGAGGATAAACATTTCCAGGGATTTGAAGACATCTGGGAGATTTGCCTGAAAAATACTGATCTCTAGAAAAAAGAACTCCTACACTATGCTTCTAAAAGACAAATGTGATTAGAGGGATTCTCTAAAACTCTTAGGTGACTAAAGTGCTTATATTCTTTTTAAGTAATTGGGTTTTTTGCATATATAGGGCAGAAAAAAACAAACCAGGAAGATTAGCAGCAAACAGCACTTATTCCTGTTTGTCATTTTTCCAATCTTGTAGAATGAATTTTGCTCACTGCAAGTTTCTCAGTGAAATAACTAAGCTTCTTATTGTGGAGAATGTGGAGAAGCTACTCCCCAGATCAAATTGCCAGACTAGCTCAGAAGGTTTTGGCAGCAAATGAAACTCTATTGACAAGCAAACTACAATCTAGGAATATGAAATGTGATGAAAATGTGAAAATGTATGAAATATGCAATATCTGTACTATATATATATATATATATATATACACACACACACTACAGAAACTCCTCAGACCCTCCTGGATGGCTCCAGGGGACCTGTTCACCTCTTCCCTCACCCCATTCCCTCCCTCCTTCTCATTACCTCACACAATAGTCAGAACAGAGATCCCCTGGCAAGGCCACAGAAGAGAGAGAGGAAAGTTGCAAGCAGAAGTGTCAGAAGAATAAAAGAGAGGAAAAAGAACTGTTTCTGCCTCTGCTCTGTTTTCCCATTACCAAACCAATTAAATCTGTAGAGCTTATAATTATTTTCCTTTTGCATCCAATGGTAATTTAGTTTACTTTCAGTCTTTGCAGTCAGGATCTAGGCTAAAGTTCCCCCTTCAAACGGTTAACACTTACATATGTAAAAAAAAAATAAAATGAAAAAGGGAAATGAGAGTGCAAAAAAGAATATTTCCACAAGAGAGTTGAGTCTTCTGCCAATTTAACAACGTGGAATGATTTGGAGAGCATGAGGCTCAGGAGCTGGACTTTGGTGGTCATCACACTGCTGGAATAAATCTTCCTCTTTGGCAGCTGGAGGTGAATACTCCTGGATCCCCGTGATGTGAGAGTTTTGCTGAGGAGCTAATTCCTCCAGAAATTATCTGAGGAGCTGATTCCTCCAGAAATTATCTTTCCATATTGATGTTGAGGCTCTGAACTTCCTGCACGAACAAAACATTTCACATAACCATGCCTCGGGTTGGGAAGGACGACAGTGTGGAAGCTGCACTGAGGGACTTGGGGCCAGAGGAGAGGAAGCTAACTGGAAGTCTTGACTTGGGGCTGAAGGAGAGGAAGGTGACTGGAAGCCTTGACTTGGGGCTGGAGGAGAGGAAGCTAACTGGAAGTCTTGACTTGGGGCTGAAGGAGAGGAAGGTGACTGGAAGCCTTGACTTGGGGCTGGAGGAGAGGAAGCTAACTGGAAGCCTTGACTTGGGGCTGGAGGAGAGGAATCTAACTGGAAGCCTTGACTTGGGGCTGGAGGAGAGGAAGCTAACTGGAAGCCTTGACTTGGGGCTGGAGGAGAGGAAGCTAACTGGAAGCCTTGACTTGGGGCTGGAGGAGAGGAAGCTAACTGGAAGCCCGCTGAAATACCTGCTTAGTGTAAAGGTCTTGTGCTAGATGAGCAGCAGCAGTGTCTTGTTCAGAAAACTGTCCCCACAGGGAGGGAGATGGAGTGAGGACAAGCATCTCTCTTTGCAGTGAAAGGAGAAGAAATGTAGGGCAAACATCACTCAGTGCTGGAAGATATAAATAAGTAAAACCTGTGCCAAGATGCATGCAGTGCATTTTAGGACAGGAAGAGTGGCCTGTGGGAGCTTCACTTGCTTGTGATGGGCAAAGTGTGTCCTGGCTGAACCTAGGTTTTAAAGATGTTAGGGTTCAGGAATAGAATGCTCAAGTTTTGACTCTCTAAGAGAGGTCAGAGGATGTTGCTGTCCTGCTTCTCTTCTGGAGCCCCTATTACAAGAAGGATCTGGAGGTGCTGGAACATGTCCAGAGAAGGGCCAAGAGGATGAGCAGAGGGCTGGAGCTCCTCTCCTATGAGGACAGATCAAGAGAGTTGGAGCTGTTCAGTCTGGAGAAGAGGTTCTGAGGAAACCTTCTTGTGGTCTTCCAGTATCTGCAGGGAACTACAAGAAAGCTGGGGAGGGACTTTTTAGGATGTCAGGTAGTGATAGAACTGGGAGGAATGGAGCAAAACTGGAAGTGGGGAGATTCAGATTGGATGTTAGGAAGAAATTCTTCCCCAGGAGGGTGGTGAGAGACTGGCACAGGTTGCCCAGGGAGGTGGTGGAAGCCTCATCCCTGGAGGTTTTTGCAGCCAGGCTGGATGTGGCTGTGAGCAACCTGCTGTAGTGTGAGGTGTCCCTGCCCATGGCAGGGGGGTTGGAACTGGATGTGCCTTGAGGTCTCTCCTCACAGGAGAGGTGCTCCAGCCCTCTGATCATCCTCATAGCCCTTCTCTGGGCCATGAGGATGATCTGCCTTCCTCTTGCCCATTTATTTGCTGCACTGGGTTCAGACATTGTCAAGTGATGTCGAGAGGCATCTCTGCTGAGTGCTGAGCTTTGAAGTGGATCACACATTTGCAAGCCTCACGCTTCCCACGTTTGATGGTGAAGGATATGTGCACTGTAGTGTTGCTGAGTGAGAGTGCTGTGAGACATATGACTGTTTAAGAGTAGCTGCAGTTGTGGGAGCAGCTGTCTGCAGGCCCATAGCTGCACTCATCTCCTAGCATCCCCCCAACTTTTCTTGAGAGGCATTTCTCACTCTTCCAATTAATAAAGCACAGATGTGGAATGTGGAAACTGAGAGGAGAAATCCCTTGCAATGCATCTTCATACAGCCATGCAGCAGCCTACAAACTTCTATCTCTTCTCCATCATAGAATCATAGAATCAGTCAGGGTTGGAAAGGACCACAAGGATCATCTAGTTCCAACCTCCCTGCCATGGGCAGGGACACCTCACACCGTGGTGGGTTGAAAATTCCCCCCCAACCAACATTAAATTTACCAGATCAGCTCAGCTGGAAGCAAATAAAAGCTGTATTTACAAGCAAAAACTACAATCTACAATGGAATGCAATGAATCTCTACAAAATATACAATATTTAGAGGTATTTACAATTGATAAACAGCACAAGGACCCTGCTGATCAAAGACCAAGGGAAGCTAATAGCTTCTCTCTCCCTGCCCCCCCTAAACTCTTTGGACACAAAAGGGAAAAGAGTAAGGAGCAGAGAGATATTTTGTTAGGCTTAGCCAAAACAATGCAGCCAAGGTCAAGCAGAAGCAAGTTAGTGTCAACCAGAGCAAAGAAGTGAGAAGAGAGAGAAATTGTTTGCCAAACTAATTCTTATGGTAGGTAACCCTCCACTGGGATTGTTTAGAGCTATCTTTATTTCCCTTTTTACACCCACTAGTGATTTATTTACATGTTACCACTTTCTGTTCAAGATCTGTGAAACACTTCTAAAGGCAGAGCCTAAAACTACCACATGCATGTAGAAGCAAAAGGAAATCCCTTGGACTGATGTGCAAAGGCTCCATGGGACAAAAGGGATTTCAGCTAATTCTCTGGACATTTACACCGTAATTGCTGCCGCAGCATTTGAGGAAGATGGCCTTACCTTCAGCCTCCTGTGGGGACACATGGAGTAGGGGGATCCATTTGGAGCAGCCAACTTCCATCTTTCTCTGCCCCTGCCTGCAAAAAAGCCAATCTGCCTTCCATTAGCACAGCACTCCCACAGCTTTCTGCTTCACTGTTGTTCTCTTGGTTAGGAGGGGCTGGATATTGTCAGAAGGAAGCACTTTTACCTGAAAATCCAATCTAAAGGTGTTCTTTCAGGGAGGAAAGTAAAGGAAAAAACCCAAGTAGCAGTAACATCAGAGAACAAGTGTTGAGATTTGCAGCAGCAAAGACATCTGAGCAGCCTGTCTGAGAGTAATTCTGCATTCAAAGGGTGAAATTCCTTTAAAATTGAAAAGTGGCAGAGGCTGAAGGATTGGTTTGTGCAACAAAGAGAGCCTGTAGCAAAGAAAGAGGGCAAAGAATTCATCTAAAGTCTCCAAGCCTTGACTGGGTATAAAGAAAAATCCTAAGGTTGCTACTCCTGATCTAAAGTCTCCAAGCCTTGACCAAGGTATAAACAAAAATCCCAGGGTTGCTACTCTTGATCTGAAGTCTCCAAGCCTTGACCCAGGTATAAACAAAAATCCCAGGGTTGCTACTCTTGATGTGAAGTCTCCAAGCCTTGATGAAGGTATAAATAAAAATCCCTGGGTTACTACTCCTGATCTAAATTCTCCAGGCCTTGACCTGATTGTAAATAAAAATCCTAGGGTTGCTACTCTTGATCTGAAGCCTCCAAGCCTTGACCAAGGTATAAACAAAAATCCCCGGGTTGCTACTCCTGATCTAAAGTCTTCCAGCCTTGACCTGATTATAAACAAATATCCCAGGGTTGATACTCTTGATATGAAGTCTCCAAGCCTTCACCAAGGTATAAACAAAAATCCCAAGGATACTACTCCTGGGTCTAAGGTCCCCAGGAGACAGGTGAAGACACATTTTCAGAGAGAAAAGCCATACCCAGGGACACAGAGGGGAAATTACAGTTATGTGTTTATTCAATAAAGTAGATGCTAGCTTCCTTTCATATCTTGGAAGCCTTTCTGTCTGTAGGTGAACCACAAATTTTTGAGATCTATCCTTAAAACTCTTTCTGCCTCAGGAGAGAAAGGTTTGTGGCTCATGTTAAGAGGTTTTTTTGTTTGGTTTTGGTTTTTTTTTTTCACATATTCCAATAATTAGTACCTAAACAAAACACCAGACGTAGTTTAAGTGAACTCTCCTACAGCAGTGAGCCTTGCTGCTGATAGAAATGAGCATGAAACATTGAAGCCCAGTGTGATCATATAGAGAAGCAAGCAGAAAATGAAGCTTTTCAATCAATTACCTATTCATCTGGAAGGATGTAATATAACAGGCAACTCAGTAGGTGAGGTGAGGAGGAGATCCACAGGATAGCAAATTTACAATAGGAAGATCAAAATCACTTCCCTGAGTAATGTTGAAGAGCTGGAGAAAGAAAATCCTTGCTGTTCTGCTCCAAGATCAAACTCCTTGCAGTCATCCTTCTAAAGGAAGAAGTCTTTTTTATTGTCTTTTTACAGATAATGCTTTGGAGGCTACAAACCAGACTGAGTTCATGGCTGCAGGGCTTTCACTGAGGGATCATATGTTCTGTCTTTTAGTCTGAATGGTTGCAGAAAAGTAGGAAAGACAGGAAGAGGGGATGATTATGTAAAATAACCCTTTTTTCCCTACAGTTATTTCCTTATGCAGAACCAAGGCAAAAAGTAGAATAACAGGAAAAAAATAAAACCAAAAAGAACCAAGACAAAAAGTAGAATAACAGGGGAAACAAAAAAACCAACAAAAAACCAAAAAGAACCAAGGTAAAAAGTAGGATAACAGGGAAAAAAAAAACAACAAAAAACCAAAAAGAACCAAGGCAAAAAATAGAATAAAAGGGAAAAACCCGCAAACAAATCACCAACAAAAAAAAAAAAAGAAAAACAAACCAACATCTGAAAAATGTAGGCATTACCAAGGTTAAATCTCAGGAACACGTTTAAGGCAGGATAGGAAAACAAAAAGTAAATACATTAAAAAAAAAAAATCAGAGAAATGGAAATGAAATTAAGAGTTTCATAGAATCACAGAATGTTAGAGGTCGAAAGGGACCTCCAGAGATGATCAAGTCCAACCCCCCTGCCAGAGCAGCATCTGCACAGGAATGCATCCAGAGGGGTTTGGAAAGTCTCCAGAGAAGGAGACTCCATCACCTCTCTGGGCAGCCTGCTCCAGGGCTCTGTGACCCTCACACTGAAGTTCTTCCTCATATTGAGGTGGAACCTCCTGTGCTGGAGTTTCTACCCACTGCCCCTTGTCCTATCCCAGGGTGCAACTGAGCAGAGCCTGTCCCTGTCTCTCTCCCCTCCATCTGGACCCCCAGCCCTCAGCTATTGATAGACATTGATCAGATCCTCTCTCAGTCTTCTCCTCTCCAGACTAAACAGCCCCAGGTCTCTCAGCCTCTCCTCCCCAGGCAGTGCTCCAGTCCTGGTAGCCCTCCATTGGATTCTCTCCAGTAGATCCCTGTCCCTGCTTGTCCATATTTTTCCTCATCTATACACAATTAGAGGGCATCAGCTTTCATTTTATGAAGGAAGGATTTTATCTCCTCTGTCCTTAATTAAATCACAAATCTTCTCACTAGGTCAGAAACTGGCACTGCTCTAACTCAGCTTCTACAGAAAGTAGTTGGACACCAGCACCCCTGTAGGATACCTTTGCCCAGCTCCTCTTTTAAACTGCAGTGTTTATGTCAATTTAAGCAGAGCTGGCAGTACTGGGAGCTTTCCATCTTGCTACAGGAAGGGTGAATTGATTGCTGCCTGAATGACAGGTTTCAGTCACTTCAGTTACAGTACACAAAACATCTGTCAGCAGATCTAATTGAGTTCCTTTAATCAGGCTTAGGGTGAGATCCTAAAGGGAGTCCACCAGGCTCTTTTCAAAGCTGCATGGCTGCTACTTCACAGAATCACAGAATTAACCAAACTGGAAAAGACTTTTGAGATCATCCAGTCCAACCTCTCACCCAACACCATCTAATCAACTAACCCATGGCACTAAGTGCCTCATCCAGGCTCTTTTTAAACACTTCCACGGATGGTGACTCCACCACCTCCCTGGCCAGCACATTCCAAAGCAAATCTCTTTCTGGGAATAATTTCTTCCTACCATCCATTCTCAACCTCCCCTGGCACAGCTTGAGGCTGTGTCCTCTTGTTCTGTCACTGGTTGCCTGGGAGAAGAGACCAACCCCCAGCCGGCTACAACCTCATTTCAGGTAGTTGTAGGGAGCAATAATTTCACCCCTGAGCCTCCTCTTGTCCAGGCTAAACTTTCATTTAATAGGAGGAGGTTCTTCACATTCCTTCAGCTTCCTTTACATGTGGGATTTTTACCTGAGGAATGGATTAAATCCTTGAACTGGCTAAAGAAAGTGCTTCTGTTAAGGGGGAAGAATTCTGAGTCATCATCAACACCGCAGTAGACAGAATGATTGCTGTGTTTCCCATTGCATTTAATGCAGCAGTGGCTCCTGTGAGGAGCAGCAACACCTGGGCAGGGTTTGTATAGCTGCAGTTTTCATAAGAAAAAGTGAGTCAGAAATGTGCCCTGGTGGCCAAGAAGGCCAATGGGGTCCTGGGGTGCATTCAGAGGAGTGTGTCCAGCAGAGCCAGGGAGGTTCTCCTCCACTTCTACTCTGCCCTGGTGAGGCCTCACCTGGAATATTGCATCCAGTTCTGGGCTCCCCAGTTCAGGAGGGACAGGGATTTGCTGGAGAGAGTCCAAGGGGGGGCTATGAGGATGCTGAAGGGACTGGAGCACTACCTGGGGAGGAGAGGCTGAGAGCCCTGGGGCTTTATTCTGGAGAAGAGAAGACTGAGAGGGATCTGATCAATGTCTATCAACAGCTGAGAGCTGGCGGTCAAGAGAGAGGGGACAGGGACAGGCTGTGCTCAGCTGCACCCTGGGATAGGACAAGGGGCAATGGATAGAAACTCCAGCACAGGAGGTTCAACCTCAACAGGAGGAGGAACTTCTTCACTGGGAGGGTGCCAGAGCACTGGAACAGGCTGCCCAGAGAGGTTGTGGAGTCTCCTTCTCTGGAGACTTTCAAGCCCCATCTGGATGTGTTCTATGTGACCTGTGCTGGATTCTCTGGTCCTGCTCTGGCAGGGGGGTTGGACTCCATGATCTCTGGAGGTCCCTTCCAACCCCTAACATCCTGTGAGCCTGCAATGCATTCAGATCAATCCTAACTGTTCTCTTCAGCTGTTTGAAAAGCTGAACTTTTTGAACTCTCCTTTTTTTCAGACTCAAGCTTCCTGCCCTTCCCTGTCCACATGCCTCATGTGTTCCAAAAATAACTGACTTATGAACCTGAAAATTCTGAGGAAGGGTTATCAAAAAGGGGTGTCAATACTGGCAAGGAAAATGATATCTTGTCTAAAGGATTGCCCGAGTGTGGCAGCTGCTCTTTATCTGAGGAACCTGTATTCATCAACCTGAGTGCTTTTATGTCCCAAGGAAAACTCTCAGGGCTAAAAGACTCATTTAGCTCAAGAACGTTACATTCTCTGATCCACTAGATTAGTAAAGAAGCACAGTTTTGCAAGACTGTGGTGGAGTTCATGTTGGCAAGTATTGATTGTCTTTAATATGTGAGATGGCTGCAATCTTACTTCCATGAAATGCATAAAAGGCTGCTGCAGGCAGTGGAGGGGGTAGCACTCTCTTTGACTGAGGAAGCATGTGCTCCATTAGTGACCGAGCATCACTACTGGGCAACCATTTCAGACCTCTGACTGCCAGCAGACATTGATGCTACAGCTGAAAATCAGCCAGCTCTCTGGCCAGAAAGCTGTGGACTTTCAGGAGTAAAGGTGAGGGTGGTGGAACACTGGCACAGGTTGCCCAGGGAGGTGGTTGAGGCTCCATCCCTGAGATATTCAAGGTGAGGGTCCACGAGGCCCTGGGCAGCCTGATCTAGTTGGGGATGTCCCTGCTGACTGCAGGGAGGTCGGACTGGATGAGCTCTGAGGGTCCCTTTTAGCCTGGACCATTCTGTGATTCTATGATTCTGTGGTTCTATGAATCTCTGATGCTATGATTCTGTGATTCTATGATTCTGTGAGTGTGTGATTCTATGATTCTGTGAGTGTATGATTCTATGATTCTGTGATTCTGTGCTTCTATGATTCTAAACCCAACCATACACTTCAGGTAGCTGTGCTTTGGCTATACTTTACACACCAAAGGGTTCTCTTTATCTTGGAGAAGAGGAGCCTGAGAGGTGACCTCATTGCTGGTGCTAAAGATGTGCAGGGGGAGTGCCCAGAGGCTGGAGCCAGGCTCTGCTGGGTGATGCCCAATGCCAGCACAAGGGGCAGTGGTGGAAGCTGAGCCATAGGAAGTCCCATGGAAATAGAAGGAAGAATTTTTTCAGTGTGAGGGTGACAGAAGACTGGAACAGGCTGCCCTGGGGGGTTGTGGAGTCTCTCTCTCTGGAGATATTCAAGATCTACCTGGATGCATTCCTGTGTGATCTGCTCTAGGTGATTCTGCTCTGGCAGGAGGTTGGACTGGATGATCTTTGGAGCTCCCTTCCAGCCCCTAACACTCTGTGATTCTGTGAAATGATGTGACTGCTCAACTATCCAGCTCACTTTGCTAGCTGGGACTGCTGAAGTTCAGGATTTGGTCCACAGAGGTTCCACAGAAAGCTGGGAAGCTCCTATTAAATGCTAACAGGAGGAAGATTGTGATGGAGTGAGTTGCTCTCCTGCCTCCTGCCATGGTAGCCCAGAACCATGGGGAACCCAGACGGCTTCTGCTGTTGCTGGGGAAGTGGGTGTGAGTGTGGAGAAGGAAAGCCTGTGGTAGATGCAGGAGCCAGCATAGCAAAACCATCCCATCTCCACTCAATAGTGGCAGGCAAGAAGAAAAAAGAAAATGAGGTAGACCATAGCTGTGGTTGAATTCAGCCAGGGAGAGCAAGTATAGTTGAGTGCAAACTTTAATGATATCATTGCCTTTTTGCCTTTTGTAACTACATCCCATGACTGAAAGCTTCTCAGGTAACTTTCTTTCAAGCTGTAGTCTTGTCTAGCAATATATCTGGCTCATCCCACAACATACAGCAAAGAATTCCTTACTTCAGCTTGTTACAGATCTTTAAACTGTGGTGCTGGACACCCTGAAAAATGTCTGAGGTACCCAGTACATTATGTGTCTTTTATCTACAGAGCAGTAGAATAAATTCCCTTAGATGTTTAATGGCAGCTTATCACAAGAACAAGGAAAGGAAGAAATGTTTGCTTGGGACCAGCAATGTCTCCTGAAACTCTCTAACTGGCAGTGAAAAGCTGGGAGAACAAATGGTGTGTTCCTTGCTGGCTTTTAACTGACACCAGCCATGACAATAACCTGGAACCTTGGGGTAGTGCTGCATCTGGGGTTAACTGTGCACCCAATCTCCTCTCTAGGGAATACCATAAGAGGCATAATGCCACCTCTGAGCTTTGTCTCCATCACTTCATTTGTTATGACTGCAAAACCTTTACATGGAATAGAATCACAGAATTATAGAATCATAGAATCACAGAATCATAAAATCACAGTATCATAGAATCACAGAATCACAGAATTATAGAATCACAGAACCACAGAATCATAGAATCACAGAATGGTCCAGGCTGGAAGGGACTTCCAAAGCTCATCCAGTCCAACCTCCCCGCAGTCAGCAGGGACATCCCCACTTAGATCAAGTTGCCCAGGACCTTGCTGAGCCTCACCTTGAATATCTCCAGGGATGGAGCCTCAACCACCTCCCTGGGCAACCTGTAGTTCCACCACCCTCATAGTGCAGAACTTCTTTCTCACATCCAATTTCAATCTACCCTTCTCTAGTTTGAAGCCATTGTCCCTCATCCTGTCCCTACAGCCCTTTGCAAACAGTCTCTCTCCATCCTTCCTGTAGCCCCCTTCAGGTCCTGGCAGGCTGCTATTAGGTCTCCCTGGATCCTCCTCTTCTCCAGGCTGAACACCCCCAGCTCCCTCAGCCTGTCCTCCTAGCAGAGCTGCTCCAACTCCCTGAGCATTTTCATGACCCTCTCCATCAGGTCCCTGCATGTCTCCAGTCCTCTTCTGCACAATATCACAGTGATTAACCCAGGTAGGGACCAAATTTCAAGTGGAGATTTTAAGGGCCTCTGTGATATAAGTTCACAGCTCCAAGAAGTTTTGCAGTCAGTAGTGACAACAGAGTGCTATGCCAACATCATCCTTAGATCCTCCTGACTATGTACCTCTTGCTACCTGGATGCAGTGTGAATTCATGGGAAGAGTCAAACACATGAATCTCAACCCACAAAAGGAAGCCAAAAGAGCTTTCCCTTCTCATTGATAGAAGAGAACAGTATCACAGAACATTAGAGGTTGGAAGGGACCTCCAGAGATCATCAGGTCCAACCCCCCTGCAAAAGCAGCATCACCCAGGGGAGTCTGCACAGGAAGGCATCCAGGGAGGGTTGGAAAGTCTCCAGAGAAGGAGACTCCACAACCTCTCTGGGCAGCCTGCTCCAGGGCTCTGTCACCCTCACTGTAGGGAAATTTCTCCTCATGTTGAGCTGAAATCTTCTCTGTTCAAGTTTGTCTCCATTGTTCCTTGTCTTATTGCTGTGCACAACCCAAAAGAGCCTGGCCCCCTCCACTTGACACCTCAGCTATTGATAGACATTGATCAGATCCCCTTTCATCCTTTTCTTCTCCACGCTAAACAGCCCCAGGGCTCTCGGTGTGAGTAACAGTCTGTACACAGTAAAAGGGTTGAAATAAATACAAATAAATTATTAAATTAATAACTATATAAATAACATTTTCTCTGTTTTGCTAAATAATGAAAAAAAAAGAGAATAAATTCCAGTTAAAAGAATCACCCAGGATGTTATCTGAAAGTAATTACTTGAGCAACAACATACTGCAGCCAGACTAGAGGACAGACAGCAAAACCAACAGAGGAAGCATTTTATCAGTGAGTAAAAACATCTTGGGTTGGAATTCATTGACAGCACTGAGTTTTACCAGCTGCTACACCCCCTTCCAAAACTATGGCTGAAGATCTAGGGAAGCTAAAAAATCCACAGTGAAGAATTCCTGTTCTACAAGAGCGTGATGCAGACAGGAAAAGGTGCCAGCTTTTGCCTAAATGCACTGCCTCTGCCCATGAATCAGAATCTGAGTAGGTGCAGCAACAGATGGCTTACACAACTCTGCCTTTATTTCTTTATTATTTTTTTATTCTTTATTCTTTATTATTATTTATTTCTATTTTTTAGGATTTTTATTATTTATTTTTTTATTCTTTACTATTATTTATTTAAATTTTTCTTATTTCTTATTTATTATTATTTTGCTTATTTATTATTCTT
This sequence comes from Indicator indicator, assembly GCF_027791375.1. NCBI lineage: Eukaryota > Metazoa > Chordata > Aves > Piciformes > Indicatoridae > Indicator > Indicator indicator. The sequence continues at coordinate 2,719,493 of NC_072011.1, read as the reverse complement.
TATCTTTACTATTTTTATCTTATTCTTTATTTTTATTTTTATTCATTATTATTTATTATTATTTTTATTATACATTACTATTAATTTTTAAATTTTTATTTATTATTCTTTGTTTTTATTTTTTTATTCTTTATTGTTATTTATTTATATTTTTCTTATTTATTATTCTTTATTTTTATTTTTCATTTATTACTATTTCTTTTTATTTTCTATTCTTTCTCATCATTTTTTCTTATTTATTTTTCTGTATTTTTATTTTTTAGTATTTATTTTTTAGTATTTATTTTTTAGTATTTATTTTTTAATTTTATTTTTATTTATTATTTATTTTATTTTATTATTCATTACTATTTATTTTCAAATTTTTATTTATTATTTTTGTATTTTTTATTCTTTATTATTCTTTTTTATTTTTTCTTATTTATTTTTCTCTATTTTGTTTTCATATTATTTATTTTAATTTTCATTATTCATTACTATTTATTTGTATTTTTATTTATTTTTTTCTTTTTTATTGTTTATTTCTAATTTTTATTATTTTTATTTTTTGGGTTTTTTATTTTAATTTTTCTTATTTATTTTATTTTTTATTATTTATTTCTTTTCTTTTTTACTTTTTCTTATTAATCATTATTTTTCTTTGTTTTTGTTTTTTTTTAGTATCAATACTTACCATTTATTTATTTATTTATTTATCTATTTTGTTAACCTCTCTTTGATTGTATTTAGCCCTTCTCTAAATTTTGAGCCATGAGCTGCCCAGGGCAAAAGACTGAAAAGTTTTTTTTTGTTACCCCTTTCCCAAGGAGCAAATGAAAAATTCTCCACATTGGATTGGAAGTTTGAATGGAAATTCTATTTACAAATATATATTAAAAAGGCATTTAGGTAAAAAGAAGAGATTCAAAAATTAGGCTCAGATCTTCACCTGGGCCATCAGACTAAACCTTCCAGAATCCTCTACCCCACTCAGCTTCGGCAGACCCAAGATCAGCCAAAGTGCCCCAACCCCACTAGACTCAGGCTTATCCCAGGCTTCCCCAGGCCCTGTGGTGTAGCTGGAATCTCCCTGCCAGCCAAGGCCAGGAGTAAAACCTCTCCCCCACAAACCATAAAGAAGACAGCACACAGCTCCCAACCAGAGAGCAGAGCGAGCTTTGGCTGTACCTTCCCTTAAATAGAGAAATACAGGAAAATGGAAAAGAATAACATTACAATATCCTGGGACAAACTGCCCACCCCCCTGGGACTCTCTACCCTCTGGAGAACTTTTCTTGGTTCTACCAATTAACTCTTGATTCCTCCTCAGGCTGAGGTGGAGCCTCCTGTGCTGGAGTTTATATCCATTGCCCCTTGTCTTATCACAGGGTGCAAGTGAGGAGAGCCTGTCCCCTTTTACTTAAATAACTTTTATTTTTTTGTTCAGCTAATGTTTTTTACTTCCAAATCAGTGCAAGACTGTTCTTTGGTTGCTTTACCTCTTCTTCTCCTGCCTAATTTTCTTTCCCTATGGGGAAAAGGGGAGAGGGGAGGCAACCTAAAATCTGTTCCATTGGACTTTTAGGCTCTGGGGAAAGCTTAAATGGTTACAACACAATAGAAGATCACAGAATCACAGAAAGGTTCAGGTTGGAAAAGAGCCTCAGGATCACCAAGTCCAACCCACAACCCTACTCTACAAGGGTCACCCCTAAACCACAGCCCCAAGCACCACAGCCAAACCACCTTGAAACACATCCAGGCTTGGGGACTCCACCACCTCCCTGGGCAGCACATTCCAATGCCTGTCCACTCTTGATGGGAAAAAATGTTTCCTGATGTCCAGTCTAAACCTATCTGCTAGTAAAAGTGTGATCAAGACAAGACTTGCCACTGTCAGAAAGTGCCACTGGTAGCAGGAGGCTGCACCTTCTCGCACAGTGTTCTAGGGTGTAGATTTTTTTAACCATATAAATCCATCACAGAATTGTTGAAGCTGGAAAAGACCTCTGAGATCATCAAGTCCAGGCTATGACCTAACACCACCACATCAGCTAAACCATGCCACCAAGTGCTACCTCCAAGCTTTTCTTCAAGACCTCCAGGGATGGTGACTCCACCACCTCCCTGGGCAGTCCATCCCAGTGCCTAATCAGCCTTTCCATGAGTAATTGCTTCCTAATATCCAACCCAAACCCTTTCTGTGAGGAACTACTTCCTAATATCTAACCTAAAATAGTCCCTTTGAGGTCAGTGGTGAAACCCTAACTCACTTGCACTGTAAAAAGCAGAGTCCTCAGGTAAGACTGTGTCTGACTCTTCTTTGGTCCACAGGTGGAAAAGTCAGGAATGTGGATAGTTTGGTTGCTTTTTTTTTTTTTTCTCCTGTGAGATCAGGAAATGTATACGTTGGCTGGTCTAGTGAAGCATCCATGTCATTAATAGTCCTTTTCACAGCCTTTGGCTTGACCAGTCTGTGGTGGGATGAAAATTCCCCCCTCCAACATTAACTTCTGCCAGACCAGCTCAGTTTGGAAGCAAATGAAAGTTGTATTTACAAGCAAAAACTACAATCTGCAGTGGAATGCAATGAATCTGTACAAGATATACAATATTTACAATATTGACAGAGATTTAGAATCTATGAACAGCACAAGGACCCCTCCCCCCCCAGGGGAAGTGTAACAGCTTCTCCCTCCCTGCCTCCCCCTTATCCCCTTGTACAAAAGAAAAGAGAGACAGCAGAGATATATTAGACTTAGCCAAAATAAAAGCAACGCAGCCAAGGTCAAGCAGAAGGCAGCAGAAGCACACAGTTAGTATCTTCCAGCCCAAAGTGAGAAAAGAGAGACAAATTCTTTTGGGAACCAAATCTTATGGAAGCTGTCTCTCCAATGGAATTGTTTAGAATAATCATTATTTTCCTTTTGACAGCCCATGGTGATTTATTTGCATTTTTACTACTATCTGCTCAAGATCTGTGAAACATTTTAAAGGCATAGCCTAAAACTACCACACCAAGCTGATATTGCATGGTTTGTGGCTGAGGTGGGAAAGAGGGTGCCACTCTTCAGCCTGCAGAAAAGACCAAGCAAGGAAGCAAGCAAACTGGGTTTTGGTGTTCAGTTCCTAGCACTTGTAATGGGTATTTGAAATTAGTTCATTTGGGTGGAGTGTGGAGGGGAAAAGCTGAGGTAAGGCTTTTTTATGCATGAATGTGACTTTTAAATGGGTAAAAAAGGAGTCAATGGGAGAGACAGATCAGCCTTGACAGCACTCTGAGCAGCTTATATTTGTTGTTACGGGGTAGAGGGAGGAGAATGGCACAGTCAAAACAATGAGGTGAGAAAAGTAACTTTGCAGCTGACAGGCTAAAAAGCAAAGCAGCATGGTGATGTGTCAAAGCCAGAGAGAAGAATACTGTGGGAAGCAAGGAAGGAGATAGTGAGTGATGTGGTTATAAGTTTCAGCTGTGAAGGAAGTGGTACACAGAGAGAACTGCAAGGCAGGCAAGGATGAAGAGGTCAAATCTAAGATAATTCCCTGTCATAAGACTTCGTGGCATTTCCCACAGTGGTAGAGCTAAAGGTAATGAGAAGAAAGACAGGTTTTTGCTTTGGACAAGGTGTACTTAAGCTTAAGTCTGAAGTCAGAGCAGCAGGAGTAAATGTCAGTGCAGCAGACTGTTAGTTTAGTCCCAGTTAAATGAGAGATGTCCGTGGATGGGTAATAAATGTGTTGGTCGCCGACCTAGAAAAGATTGATGGCTTTTTATTTACCTCTAGGCCTTATTTACAGGCAAAAAGCATAGAGGGAATGGACTGCAAAGTTTCTGCTGAGTGCTGGGTCACAGAGAAGATGAATAAGCACCTTCAGAGCTCTGCTACAGGAGTGATTGGACAGGGGAAAGATGGAGTTATAGACACCGAGTGAGGATATTCTACTGCCGCTGAGAAGTCAGCAACAGGACAGGTTAAATACAAGTTCTGCCATCTGACCAAGAAAACCATTAGAGGCTGGCTTGAGGGGGAGTGTAAAAGTCACCAATCTAGTAGAGAAGAGAAATTTTATCTAGATATTGTGGACAGCACTGGAAGATGGACCAGCAGTGATGAAAATGCTGGGGTAAAGAGTAAGCTTCACTAAGGTGAAGGAGACTACAGCATGGAGGCAGCAGAAACGTTCTCTGTTTTGCCCCTTACCGAGCCAGGCTGTCTTTCCTTAGGCACTTGTGTCTCTGAGGTGGAGGTCTTCAGATACTGCTCTGATAAACCTAATAGCAAGGCTACCACAAAGCTGTTTCATAGCTCAAGAAGCTATGTCCCTTATCTCCATGCCTGCCCAGAGTGGTTTCATAATTAAACAATTACAAAGATGTTTCACTGTGGTGTTTTTTTGTTATTTGTTTGTTTGTTTCCCCAAATGTTTAATCTTTCAAGTTCTATTACATCATTTCACCAGTGAAAGAAACTATGTAGCTCATCTCCATCTGCAAGGCATCTGCACCTCCTGGAATGGGCAAGAGAGACCTACAACAGATCATCTGGAACACGGCATCAGATGACTCAAGGAAGGTGAAAAGGGCATCACAGGGTTCCTGTTCCTCTAAGGTCCCTCTGGAGGACTGCAGCCTGCACTGCTGCTTTGTCTGACTCTCACAGAGGTGAGAGAGGGTTTCCTCATGCACCCTCTCCACCACTATTTCTGGACACAAGCTGGCTTCCTGTCTGACATACAAATGTGCTGCAGGTGCATAAGGAGGAGCAATGAAGTGAATCAGGGACTGGATGGCAACCCCATATGCTATGTTAACTCTGACCTAACCTGAACTGCATGGACCAGCTGGCATCCCAAGTCAATCTGTTCCCCTTTTTAATACCCACTCCCCTGCACACCTCTGTAGAATCATGGCTGTAGAGATGTAACTGACCCTCTTCTCTTTCTGATTTCAAGCTGCAGAAGCTTTTGTATGTCTCTTTAGCTAATTTAACAGCTTAAGTTGAGAATAATTAGCCATCATCAACAAAAAACAGCAGAGCTATAAACCAGGCTGAGAGGGATTAAAATAGTGGTTTTGAGGAGCCCTCCTTTCAGGCTGAATGTTTTACCAGAGTTCGAATTACTGGATTGACTGATCCCATGTGTACTTCTGGCCATCACATCCTGTGTTTCTGGATCTTGACACAAAACTTTCAGTGTCTAGGGGTTTTTGTTTGTTTGTTTGTTTGATTCATTGTTTGATATTGGTTTTGTTTTCATTTGGTTGGTTTGGTTTTCGTTTGGTTTGGTTTGGTATTTTTTTTGGTGAAAAGTCCCAGGCTCACAGGATGTTAGAGATTGGAAGGGACCTCTGGAAAACATTGAGTCCAACCCCCTGCCAGAGCAGGACCAGAGAATCCAGCACAGGTCACACAGGAACACATCCAGATAGGGCTGGAAAGTCTCCAGAGATGGAGACTCCACAACCTCTCTGGGCAGCCTGTTCCAGTGCTCTGTGACCCTCCCAGTCAAGAAGTTCCTCCTCATGTTGAGGTGGAACCTCCTGTGCTGGAGTTTCTATCCATTGTCCCTTGTCCTATCCCAGGGTGCAACTGAACAGAGCCTATCCCCTCCTTCTTGACCCCCAGCCCTCAGATATTTAGAAACATTGATTAAATCCCCTCTCAGTCTTCTCCTCTCCAGACTAACCATCCCCAGGGCTCTCATCCTTTCCTCACACGGCAGTGCTCCAGTCCCTTCAGCATCCTCATAGCCCTCATAGTCTATGACTTGTGTCTGAGCACTCAGTGAAGCTCTTGGGGATCTCTTTGAAGCCCTGTGGGAAGTATGGCCCTCAGGTGAAGCTGACTCCCCCAAAGTCAAGATGCCACAATGTGATGTGAGTGCCTGTTTCATCAGGAAGCCATCAGGGTGAGCTTAAATCACCAAGGAAGGCTATTCTTAAACCAGTTCTGTCTGCTCTGCTGAGTCCCCACCTGGAGTATTGCCTCCAGTTCTGGAGCTCCCATTACAAGAAAGATCTGGAGGTGCTGGAAGGTGTCCAGAGAAGAGCCACGAGGATGGGCAGAGGGCTGAAGCTGTTCTGCTGTGGAGACATATTGAGAGAGTTGGGGTTGTTCAGATTGGAGAAGGCTCTAAGGAGAACTTCTTGTGGCCTTCCAGTATCTGAAGGGGGCTACAAGAAAGCTGGGGAGGGACTTTTGAGGGTGTCAGGGAGTGATAGGACTGGGGGGAACGGAGCAAAACTAGAAATGGGTAGATTCAGATTGGATGTTAGGAAGAAATTCTTCCCCAGGAGGGTGGTGAGACACTGGCACAGGTTGCCCAGGGAGGTGGTGGCAGCCTCATCCCTGGAGGTTTTTGCAGCCAGGCTGGATGTGGCTGTGAGCAACCTGCTGTAGTGTGAGGTGTCCCTGCCCATGGCAGGGGAGTTAGAACTGAATGATCCTTGAGGTCCCTTCCAACCCCGACAATTCCATGACAGCTGCCCAGTCCCCAGGAGTAAGGTGCTTGTGCTCATTTTTAATTTAAATTGTTTTGAAGAAGAGCTAAGCAGAATCTGAAAATATTTGCTGGTGATTAAATTTAGAATTCGTGGACAATTAGCTGAGGGGAAAAGGAAAAAGAAAAAAGAAAACAAAAAGAAATTCTATCTGCAGATGCTGAATTCAGCAGTGTCAGTAGAGCTCCCAAGGTATATCCTTCCCGTAGTCTGCAGAGCTGCTTTCCTGTAGTATTTTGGGATGCTGCTGCCTGAGCACAAAGTACAGCAAGGAAAGATAAGACAGCACATAAGGGCTCTCCTCAGAGCTATCTCTTGTTCCTCTGACCTTGCTCAGCCACCTCTGCAGAGCTATTCAACATGCAGAAATCCACTCCCAGGTAGATAAGAGCACTGCCCGAGGGGGGAGCCTTTTGCTGAGCTATAAGAAACTTTTGTCGAGTTCCTAAAGAGTGGGGAAGAGCCTAATTGCTTTGAAGCATCTCTGTCCTCCTGCTACTTTGTTACCTTTCCTCTGCTTATTGCACTCGAGATATTCTAAAGAGCTTCTCACCTTTCAGAAGCAGCACTGGGCATGACACAAAGATCTCCACAGACAGCTCTCTTTGCAGCCTAACATGCGTTATTGATCTTAACCCGAAGAACCAAGCTACATATTCTTAAGCTTTACCTCCTACTATCCTCTTTTTTCTTATTATTCCTTTTTTTTTTTAAGCTATGTTTTACAATTACAAAGGAAAAGAAGTTCCTATTTTTACCCTCACTACAAATGACTGCATTTTTTTTATTTAGACAGGATGCAATTCTGACTGGATTGCAGCCAGCAAGCAGCACTGCAGTGGCTGAACTGCTGTTCCAATGTCTCTAGCAGGCAGAGGTGTTATGGAGCTAACCATAACCCCACACTGAAGCTTCTGAGCCTTTACACTACATTGCTCTTTCCTCTGCAAGCTGCTGCTCTGTCTCTGTGGTGGAAGCTTCACTGGAAGAACAAAACAAATACTAAGGGTTAAGGTTTTTTAAATCACAGAATGTTAGGGGTTGGAAGGGACCTCTAGAGATCATCCAGTCCAAGCCCCCTGCCAGAGCAGGATCACCTAGAGCAGGTCACACAGGAACACAGCCAGGTGGGTTGGTGTGTCAGTGTGAGTTGAAATTCCCCCCACATCACAGTTGGGAATATCTCCACAGGAGACTCCACAACCCCCTGGGCAGCCTCTTACAGTCTTCTGTCACTCTCACAGAGAAATAATTCTTCCTCCTGTTTCCATGGAACTTCCTATGCCTCAACTTTCACCACTGCCCCTTGTGCTGGCATTGGGCATCACCCAGCAGAGCCTGGCTCCAGCCTCTGGGCACTCCCCCTGCACATCTTTATCAACATGAATGAGGTCACCTCTCAGTCTCCTCCTTTCTAAGCTGCAGAGCTCAGCTCCCTAAGGCTCTCCTTGTAAGGAAGATATTCCACTCCCTTCATCATTTTCGTGGCTCTAAGTAGGATAGGTCCATTCAGGTAGCACTTAAGAAAGTGAGGCATCAACAAATGACCAAAACAAGCATGATTTTCCTGTCTGATCCTGAAGAAAAAGAGGTTAATCCTCTTTTAAAGTGAAGACAAAGTCTCTCTAGTTACTTGGGCGGAGGAGCAGTAAGGACCCTGCCTGCAGAATTAGTGCTGCTGCTGCTGCTACTGGCAGAATTCATGGGCTTCAAAAGCAGGGGGAAGGACTGAAGAAAACTCAGACAAGAGCTGCGTAAATGGTTTGAGGTCTAGGGATGCTTGATACGTTTTCAATCATCAGCCCAAGGCTCATTAGTCGAGTAGGCAGACGTTGATTTTGACATGCCCGGGCAGGGTGAGCGAGCCTCATTTCTTCCACTGTGGAAGTTAGGTGGAGCCTGAGCTGCAATAGCAAAGACAACTCCGGGGTCTAGGTATGTTGCACTTCCCAAAATCACAGAATCACAGAATGTTAGAGGCTGGAGGGACCTTGAGAGATCATCTAATCCAACCCCCCAGCCAGAGCAGGAGCGCCTAGAGCAGATCACACAGGAACACATCCAGGCAGGTGCACTTCTTGCTGCTGGGGGACAGGAGGAATGTGGCTGATGACTGCTGCTCCAGAAAGAGTTTCTTTTGCACCCCAGCATTATTTGTTACAGAATCAGGTTGGAAAAGCCCCTCAGGATCACCAAGTCCAACCCACAACCCTACTCTACAAGGGTCACCCCTAAACCACAGCCCCAAGCACCACATCCAAACCACCTTGAAACACATCCAGGCTTGGGGACTCCACCACCTCCCTGGGCAGCACATTCCAATGCCTGACCACTCTTGCCATGAAAACAATGTTTCCTGATGTCCAGTCTAAACCTATCTGCTAGAAAAAGTGTGATCAAGACTTGCCACCGTCAGGAAGTGCCACTGGTAGCAGAAGACTGCACCTTCTTGCACAGTGCTCTAGGGTGTAGATTTTTTTAACCATGTAAACCCATCACAGTCCTGTTGAAGGTCAGTGGTGAAAGCCTAACTCACTTGCATGGTAAAAAGCAGAGTCCTCAGGTAAGAATGTGTCTGACTCTTCCTCGGGCCTCCATACCCCAAGGAATTGAATGTGAACTACTCTATGAAGTGTCACACAATAGAGGATCACAGAATCACAGAAACATTCAGGTTGGAAAAGCCCCTCAGGAGCACCAAGTCCAACCCACAACCCTACTCTATGAGGTTCACCCCTAAACCAGATCTCCAGTCACCACATCCAAACCACCTCCAGGGTTGCTGACTCAACCACCTCCCTGGGCACATTTGTTATCCCACAAATGCTTGGTTTTGTCAGGAGAGGCAGAATCCTGGTGGGTTTACATGGCCCTGCACATGCAAATGCTGATGTCTGTGATGCTGTTGTGTTGTTGATGACCTTCTCTGTACTGTACTCAAAAACTACTTAATCTGTCTGAATCCAAGGGGACATCCCCACAGCTTCGAAGAGGACCATGGTGGCACCTAGGTCATAGGATCCCAGGATATTAGGGGTTGGAAGACACCTCCAAAGATCATCAAGTCCGATCCCCCTGCCATAGCAGGACCATAGAATCCAGCACAGGTCACACAGGAACACATCCAGATGGGGCTTGAAAGTCTCCAGAGAAGGAGACTCCACAACCTCTCTGGGCAGCCTGTTCCAGTGCTCTGGGACCCTCACAGTGAAGAAGTTCCTCCTCCTGTTGAGGTGGAACCTCCTGTGCTCTCCCATCACAGAGCTGGGACACATCTAGGGCATAATCATCAAAGCAGACTTGCAGCATACCCTATGGAAAGAGCTAGACCTAAAGCACATCCTTACTTTTTTCCTCCCTTGGGACAAAGTTTTATATCTCTTGTAAGAAATTTGTCCTTTGAAATATGCTGGAGAGCCCAGACAGATCTAATCTTTTTTTTTTTTTTTTTTCCTTCCCTGAAACTTATTCTTTTGCTTCATTATCTGAGGGACCATCTAATCATTCTTCTCAATTAAAATAAGCATTTTTACTTCAAGCTCCTTGGAGATGCAAATTCCTCTTGCTAGAGCAAAGTCCTTAACCAGCTAATTAACAAGTCCTTGCTTCTCTGAGTGGCTAAAGCTCTCTTTATTCCTTCTCCCTCTTTGAATCTGACATGGTAAAAGAGAACTAAAACTTACTTTATCTTCCTTAACACTAGGTCTGTGACAGCCTGGCTGAGACAAAGATCTAACCGTAATAAACAGGCCCTTGGCTGAAAGCAGCCACAATGGTGATTAATCACTTTGGGCACTTGCTGATTAGGCACTGGGATGGACTGCCCAGGGAGGTGGTGCAGTCACCATCCCTGGAGGTCTTGAAGAAAAGCTTGGATGTGGCACTTGGTGGCATGGTTTAGCTGATGGGGTGGTGTTGGGTCACAGGCTGGACTTGATCTCAGAGGTCTTTCCAGCCTTAATAATTCTGTGATTCTGTGACCCCAACAAACTTCTATTAAGCACCTCAGGCTCACAGGACATTAGGGTTTGGAAGGGATTCAAGGAGATCATCAAGTCCAACCACCATGCCAGAGCAGGACCTCAGAATCCAGCACAGGTCACACAGGAATGCATCCAGACAGTGCTGGAAAGTCTCCAGAGAAGAAGACTCTACAACCTCTCTGGGTAGTCTGTTCCAGTGCTCTGGGACCCTCCCAGTGAAGGAGTTCCTCCTCATGTTGAGGAGAAACCTTCTGTGCTGAAGTTTCTATCCATTGCCCCTTGTCTTATCCCAGGGTGCAACGAAGGAGGATATAGAGCAGTGATGGACTTGAGAGATTTTTGATATTTCAGTGCATGTGAACAATGATTTATTGTTGTGGCACCACAAACAGAGTGGAAAACTTGCCAAAAAAAAAAAAAAATCATTATCTAAACTACTTAATGCCTCAGCAAACAGCATTGCAGTACCTTAGCAGGCTCTGTTAGCTGAGACAATGCCAGG
>NC_072011.1:2648527-2703527 GCF_027791375.1 Indicator indicator | reverse complement strand
GAGAGGCAGAGGAAAATAATGGGCCTCAAAGGAGCTACCTTTCACAACCAGCCTGTTTTCCTGGTGTTTTCCCAGGGAAGGAGAGAAGGAGAATTAAGTGGAAGCAGATGGCATTTTATTTCAGAAAACTCTCTCTCTGAATTGAAAAAAAATTGATAACTTTAGGCCACTTTCTGCTACAGAATTTATGTTTGCTGTTAGGCCCATGAGCTCCCACACCTACTGCTGTGAAAGGTTGGAGAGAAATGAACTCTGGATGCCACATCATAGCACCACAGTACCATAGTACAGTAGAGGTTGGAAGGAACCTCATTGAGTCCAACCTGCCCTGCCAGAGCAGCATCACCCAGGGGAGTCTGCACAGGGATGCATCCAGGGGAGGCTGGAAAGGTTCCAGAGAAGGAGACTTCACAACCTCTCTGGGCAGCCTGTTCCAGGGCTCTGTCACCCTCACTCCAAAGAAGTTTCTCCTCCTCTTGAACTGAATCATTCTCTGTTCAAGATTGCCTCCATTGTTCTTGGCTTATTGCTGTGCAGCACCCAGCAGAGCCTGGCCCCCTCCACTTGACCCCCACCCCTCAGCTCTTGAGAGGCATTGATCAGATCCCCTCTCAGCCTTCTCTTCTCCACACTAAACAGCCCCAGGGCTCTCAGGCTCTCTTCCCAGGGAGATGCTCAAGTCCCCTAAGCATCCTCCTGCCTCTCCCTTGGACTCTCTCCAGCAGGTCTCTGTCTCTCTTGAACTGGGGAGCCCCAAACTGGACACAGGATTGCAGCTGTGGTCTCAGCAGGGCAGAGCAGAGGGGGAGCAGAACCTCCCCAGCCCTGCTGGCCACACTTTGCTTGCTGCACCCCAGGATTCCATTGGCTCTCTTGGCTCAACTTGAATGCTTGGATGCAAACCAGAGCAGACTCAAATTGAATGCTGAGATGCAAACCAGAGCAGACTCAAATTGAATGCTGAGATGCAAACCAGAGCAGACTCAACTTGAATGCTGAGATGCAAACCAGAGCAGACTCAACTTGAATGCCTAGATGCAAAACAGAGAACTGAGCTTGAATGCTGAGATGCAAACCAGAAAACTGAACTTGAATGCAAACTCCTCACAAGCCCAAAACACCAACAAGACATCGAAGCAGTAAAGCAAATGGCAAAAGGAAAACAAAAAGCCAACCAAACAAAAAACCAACCAATCAAAAAACAACCAAAAAAATTACTATTATTCTTGAAACCTTTTCCAAATGCAATCCATATCCCAAACTGATTACTGTTTATATTAGGTGAATTTCCCTAATTCTAAACAGCCTCTCATGTGTTTCTGCTGTGACTGTATGATATGATAAGGCTGCTTGCCTAATACAAATAAGAGAAAGAAAAATAGCTTGGAGTAAACTAATTTTTATTTCCTTTTTTTTGTTTTCCACAGCTGATGCCCACACCAGCTCTGCCTGCTCTTTCTTTTCACTCCAGTTAAGACAGTAATTATCACACACGTCCCATTTTTCATTCAGGCACAAAAGGCTGGTTTAACGATGTTGCCTGAGGTGCAACAATCTTTGCTTTGAAGAAAATTAAGCCACTTTCTGGAACGAGGTGTGGGGATGGGTTTGTGTCTGTGTGTTTACTTTATTGCCATCGTTGTGATATTCCATGTGCTTGTCCTGCTACAGGCTGCTGTTCAGAGAATCATGGAATGGTCTGGATTGGAAGGAAACTCCAAAGCTCATCCAGTCCAACCCCCTCCACAGTCAACAGGGACATCCCCAACTAGATCAGGTTGCCCAGAGTCTCATCAAGCCTCACCTTGAATATCTCCAGGGATGGAGCCTCAACCACCTCCCTGGGCAACCTGTTCCAGTGTTCCACCACCCTCAGAGTAAAGAACTTCTTCCTGATATCCAATCTCAATCTGCTCTTCTCTAGTTTGAAGCCATTGTCCCTTGTCCTGTCCCTGCAGGCCTTTACAAACAGTCTCTCTCCATCCTTCCTGTAGCTCCCTTCAGGTCCTGGCAGGCTGCTCTTAGGTCTCCCTGGAGCCTCCTCTTCTCCAGGCTGAACACCCCCAGCTCCCTCAGCCTGTCCTCAGAGCAGAGCTGCTCCAACCCCCTGAGCATTTTCATGTCCCTCCTCTGGACCCTCTCCATCAGCTCCATGTCCTTCCTATATTGAGGGCTCCAGAGCTGCACACAGTGCTCCAGGTGAGGTCTCAGCAGAGCAGAGCCAAGTGTCAGAATCACCTCTCTGGCTCTGCTGGCCACACAGCTCTTGATGCACAGTCTCGCAGCATCCCAGTCTCACAGTATATCAGAGGTTGGAAGGGACCTCAAGAGATCATCAGGTCCAACCCCCCTGCCAGAGCAGCATCACTTAGGGTAGTCTGCACAGGAATGCATCCAGGTGAGGTTGGAAATTCTCCAGAGAAGGAGACTCCACAACCTCCCTGGGAAGCCTGTTCCAGAGCTCTGTCACCCTCACTCGAAAGAAGTTTCTCCTCATCTCAAGCTGCCATTGGCCTTCTGTGCTGCAAGCTCACACTGCCTGCTCCTGTCCAGCTTCTCATCCCTCAGCACCCCCAAGTTCTTTTCCTCAGGGCTGCTTTCTATCACCTCCTCCCCCAGTCTGTATTCATAATGAGGATTTTTCTGGCCCCTGTGCAGCACCCTGCACTTGCTCTTGTTGAACCTCATGAGGTTCACCTGGGCACCACCTCTCCAGCTTGTCCAGGATGGTTTTTTCATCTCTGGGTCTTGCTGAGATAGATGAGGAATACTCTTACACCTCAGCAGCTCCCTAACATGCAGGCCAAGATTGCAGAAACCATTATTACATTAACCTCATTCCTCTCTCAGTGAAGCCCTTCACTGCCCAGCTGAGTGCATTTTCTTTCTATTATATTAAACTCCTCTGTACAGAGTTCTGTTGGAGTGATTTCATGTTGTCAACAAACCTACTCACCATCTGCATTTGGGCAAAACTGGTTGACATCAGTCGTTGTTGCTTAGCAATAAACACTTGTGCTGACTCCAGTCACAAAGAGTGTTCATTACTTTGTCATTCAGACATTTCCCACAGTCCTTGTGGCCTTAGGCATCATTGATTTACTCTGCCCTGCTTGCAAGAGAGAGGCAGGAGACCTTAAAAACAAATGTGTAGAATGAGAGGAGAGGAAGAAGGATTTCAAGATCATAGGGGTTGGAAGGGACCTCTGAAGATCACTGAGTCCCACCTCCCTGCCAGAGCAGGACCAGAGAATCCAGCACAGGTCACACAGGAATGCATCCAGACAGGGCTGGAAAGGCTCCAGAGAAGGAGACTCCACAACCTCTCTGGGCAGCCTGTTCCAGGGCTCCATGACCCTCCCAGTGAAGAAGTTCCTCCCCCTGTTGAGGTGGAACCTCCTGTGCTGGAGTTTGCATCCATTGCCTCTTGTCCTATCTCAGGGTGCAGTTGATCTTGAAAGGCATTAGACACAGCTAACAACCTGCAGCAGAGCCACAAGCTCAACAAAAAGAAGAAAAATAGCTGAAATAAATCAATGCAATACTATGACTATGAAATATTAAAGCAGTTGTAGAGCTTGCCAGATGTCAACAATCTTGAAAACTCTTAAAGAGCAATTTTTGTAATGGCATCAGTTATCAGGGGGCTGAAACACCTCTCCCATGAGGATAGGATGAGGGATCTGGGGCTGTTCAGCCTGGAGAAGATAAACCACAGAATCACAGAATCAGTGTTAAGAGCTGGAAGGGACCTTAAAAGCTCATCCAGTCCAACCCCCCTGCCAGAGCAGCATCACCTAGAGCAGATCACACAGGAACAGAGCCAGGTGGGTTTGGAATATCTCCAGAGAGGGAGACTCCACAACCCCCCAGGGCAGCCTCTTCCAGTCTTCTGTCACCCCCACAGGGCAAAAAAATTCTTCCTTCTGTTTCCATGGAACTTCCTATGCCTCAACTTCCACCCTTGCCCCTCGTGCTGCTATTGGGCATCACCCAGCAGAGCCTGGCTCCAGCCTCTGGGCACTCCCCCTGCACATCTTTAGCACCAGCAAGGAGCTCACCTCTCAGGCTCCTCCTCTCCAAGCTCCAGAGCCCTCAGCTCCCTCAGCCTCTCCTCATGAGGAAGATCTTCCACTACCTTCAGCAGCTTTGTGGCTCTGTGCTGGACTCTCTCAAGCAGTTCCCTGAGGTCCTTCTTGATCTGAGGGGCCCAGAACTGGACACAATATTCCAGATGTGGCCTCACCAGGGCAGAGCAGAGTGGGAGGAGAACCTCTCTGGACCTACTAACCACAGCCCTTCTAATCCCCCCCAGGATGCCATTGGCCTTCTTGGCCAGCAGAGCACATTGCTAGAGAAAACTCCAGGGAGACCTAATATTGGCCTTCCAGTACCTACAAGCAGCCTTCCAGGTTGCCTATAAGAAGGCTGGAGAGAGACTGTTCACAAAGGCTTGCAGTGATGGGAAGAGGAACAATGGTTTAAAACCAGAGCAGAGCAGAGTTAGATTGGATGCTAGGAAAAAGTTCTTTACCATGAGGGTAGTGGAGCACTGGAACAGGTTGCCCACAGATGTAGTTGAGGCCTCATCCTTGGAGATGTTCAATGTCAAGCTTGACAGGGCTCTGGCCAACCTGACCTAGTTGAGGATGTCCTGTTTTTTGCATGGGGGTTAGACTAGAGGTGCTTTGGAGTCCCTTCCAACCCAAACCATTCAATGATTCTGTGCTCACATTCCATCAATACATGCAAGTCAAGAGGTATAAATCCACAAGAATGTCTGATATAAGAATGTGCTTTGCCTGTATGTAATCAGAAGATCTTCTAATTTGAGAAAAGAAAAAAGAAAACTAAGAAGTTTATATTTCTATAGATTTCTGTGGTATTTGTTTTGCTAGTCATAACTTCAGCATGGGAAACAATGGTAATATCAGCTTAGAATTGAACTGGGCTGAAACCTTGGAGTAAAGTTTTTAGTTACAGAAAGTTAGTAGAATAGGATCATAGAATCATAGAATCATGGAAGCATAGAAGCATAGAATCATGGAATCATAGAATCATGGAAGCATAGAATCATGGAAGCACAGAATCATAGAATAATGGAAGCATAGAATCATAGAATCATGGAAGCATAGAATCATGGAATCACAGAATCATAGAATCATGGAATCATAGAGGCATAGAATCATGGAATCATGGAAGCATAGAATCATGGAATCACAAAGGCATAGAATCATGGAATCATGGAATTACAGAATCATAGAATCATTGAAGCACAGAATCATAGAATCATGGAATCATGGAAACATAGAAACAGAATCATAGAATCATAGAATCATGGAAGCATAGAATGGTCCAGGCTGGAAGGGACCTCCAAAGCTCATCCAGTCCAACCTCCCTGCAGTCAGCAGGGACATCCCCAACTAGATTAGGTTGCCCAAGGCCTCATTGAGCCTCACCTTGAATACCTCCATGGAAGGAGCCTCAACCACCTCCCTGGGCAACATTTTCCAGTGTTCCACCACCTTCATAATAAAAAACTTGTTCCTAAATGCATAAAGCTGCACAATTACAAATTCTTGGCTCATTTAACAGCCACCTTTGGCATTCAGACTAAGAAAAAGGTGGGTTAGGAGGCTCCAAAAGGGCATAATGAGAAGTGAAAATGAAGTGGGTCACTTGTTAGGGAGCATGTCACATTTAATAGATGAAGCAGCTAAGGACTGAATCTGACAGTGAGTCATCTGAAGCCAGAAAACAGCATACTGCTGGAACGTCAGCTGATTTACCAAACACTTCAGCTTCTGCTTTTATTTGTGGTGGCATTATGCAAAAGGGAGTCGATCATTTTGCATGGGTAGCAGAAAAAATGAGGGAAAACTCAGAAGATGTGATAACAAATCTGTCATTGAGGGTGTCCACTGCAAAACACAGAAATGCTTGAAAGGTGCTTCAGGAAATGGAACAGAGAACTTCCCAGGACTGAACTTCAATCAACTATTGAACTGATTGAAGCAAAATCTCTTTTTGCTTTAAATGTGATGAGTTTGGTTCTGAGCTGCCACGTTCAGTCTTAAGCAAAATCACACAGTACCACAGTACAGTAGAGGTTGGAAGGGACCTCCAGAGATCATCAGATCTGCCAGAGCAGCATCACCCAGGGGAATCTGCACAGGAATGCACCCAGGGGAGTTGTGAATGTCTCCAGAGGAAGGAGACTCCACGACCCCCCTGGGCAGCCTGCTCCATGCCTCTCTCACCCTTACTGCAAAGAAGTTTCTCCTCATGTTGAGCTGAAATCTTCCCTGTTCAAGTCTGAACCCATTGTTCCTTGGCTTATTGCTGTGCAGCACCCAGCAGAGCCTGGCCCCCTCCACTTGACCCCCACCCCTCAGATATTGATAGACATTGATCAGATCCCCTCTCAGCCTTCTCTTCTCCACACTAAACAGCCCCAGGGCTCTCAGTCTCTCTTCACAGGGGAGATGCTCAAGTCCCCTAATAATAATACTACTAATGTTCCAGTGTCTTACCACCCTGATGGGGAAGAATTTCTTCCTAACATCCAATCTGAATCTCCCCATTTCTAGTTTTGCTCCATTCCCCCCAGTCCTATCACTCCCTGACACCCTCAAAAGTCCCTCTCCAGCTTTCTTGTACCTCGTTTTAGGTACTGGAAGGTCACAAGAAGGTCTCCTTGGAGCCTTCTCCTCTCCAACAGCCCCAACTGTTTCAGTCTGTCTCCATAGGAGAGCTGCTCCAGCCCTCTGATCATCAACTTGGCCAGACTCAGAAATCCTGACTTTGAACCTCAAGTGAAGAATAAATCAAGAGAATAAATCTGATGAAGAGAGACTGAAGGAGCTGGGGATGGTTAGTTTGGAAAAGAGGAGGCTGAGGGGAGACCTCATTGCTGTCACCAACTACCTGAAAGGAGGTTGTGGAGAGGTTGCTGCTGGTCTCTTCTCCCAGGTAATTAGTGACAGAACAAGAGGGAATGGCCTCAAGCTGTGACTGGGTAGGTTTAGGCTGGACATTAGGCAACATTTTTTGATGTCAAGAGTGGTCAGGGATTGGAATGTGCTGGGCAGGGAGGTGATGGAGTCCCCAAGCCTGGAGGTGTTTCAAGGTGATTTGAAGGCGTTTCAAAGTGGTTAGGATGTGGTGCTTGGAGCTATGTTTTAGGAGTGAATCTTGTAGATCAGGGTTCTGGGTTGGACTTGATGATCCTGTAGGTCTTTTCCAACCTGCATGTTTCTCTGATTCTGTGAAGTGGCTGCTCCTTACCTCAAGGGTTTGCTTGAGCAACCTGTAAGCCAGCAATGCTCCTGTGGCATGGCCATGTTCTGTCTGATGAAGTGCTGTGAAAGAAGAAGCCATTAGAGCTGTCTGGATGTTCAGTTCAGACATTTGCAGCAGCCATTAACTGCTGTAAACTTTAAAGTCTGACCCTCAACCCTTTTGGAAATGTCTCCTACTAAGCAAAACACACAGAAGGTGGAACATAAAGGGGAGCTGTGATGAAACAACAAGAGAGAACTTTTTTTTTTTTTGTTGCTTCAATATGAAGGAGAAAAGTGTAAAAGGAACTGGGCAAAAGGGGGGAAAAATCCAAATAAAAAAAGAAAAAGTCACATTGAGGCAAAAAAAAAAAATCCTAAAATGCCAAAAAATTATTTGAAAGATGATAAGCAACACTCCTCAGTGTCAGAGGCTGGGAAGAACAAGAAACCTAAAGCTCTTTTTTCAGCAAGGTTGGTGTTGTTCAATACCCAGGAGCCCCTGCTCAAGCTTTCTCAAGGAAAATGCTGACTTGTCTGCAAAAGCAGCCAATGCAGGAGGGGTAGTGAGTGATAGGTTAAGCTTTGTGCTCCTGACAAAGCCCAGATCAGATTGAGTGACCAATTGCCCTGATGCAGGCTTGGAACCACTCCATCTCTGCAGTGCTGATTACATTGACATTTCCCTTCCCTCCTCTGCTCCTTCTCTCTCTCCAGGATGTGTTTTTCTCTTTGCCTGTTTCTTGCCACTCTTTAATTACTATTTTCCTGTGGCAAGGCAGGCTCAAGCAGAAGAATTAAAAACTCTTTGGGGAAAGAAACAAACCCTGCCTTGGCAAACTCTGAATCTTACATTGCTTGGCTCTGAAAAAGTGTGAGGAAAGAACTAACTCAGTCTGAGGTGGGCCAGTAATGATTTATTTATTAATTTGGGGTATTTTTGGTTCAGCAGCCTGACAAAGGTGAAATTGGACAATCTTATGGCCAGCTCTGGATTTCAAGGCTACAAATAAGATTCATGAAATGCCACTTGGACCACAGGCAGCCCTCTGGAAAAGAGGCATCTATCCATGCCTAACAGAGTGTCAAAGACTCAGTGGTACAATTTGATATTCACTTTTCCAGAGGTCTCTGGGAAATACCAGTGGCAATAGCTCCTCTCCTTCACCTGGGCTCCTTGATGCATCCAGATCTGGAGCCCCTGTTACAAAAAGGATCTGGAGGTGCTGGAAGGTGTCCAGAGAAGGGCCATGAGGATGATCAGAGGGCTGGAGATGCTCTGCTGTGAGGACAGACTGAGAGAGTTGGGGCTGTTCAATCTGGAGAAGAGAAGGCTCCCAGGAGACCTTCTTGTGGCCTTCCAGGACCTGAAGGGGGCTACAAGAAAGCTGGGGAGGGACTTTTGAGGGTGTCAGGGAGTGATAGGACTGGGGGGAATGGAGCAAAACTAGAAGTGGAGAGATTCAGATTGGATGTTAGGAAGAAATTCTTCCCCATGAGAAGAGACACTGGCACAGGTTGCCCAGGGAGGTGGTGGAAGCCTCATCCCTGGAGGTTTTTGCAGCCAGGCTGGATGTGGCTGTGAGCAACCTGCTGTGGTGTGAGGTGTCCCTGCCCATGGCAGGGGGGTTGGAACTGGATGATCCTTGAGGTCCCTTCCAGCCCTGACAATTCTGTGACTCTATGAAAATTTGTAGCACTAGGGAGTAGGTTGGATCCCTTCTTTTGGCCACGAATTTGTCAGCAGCAGGCCCAGTGTTGAGCTTCTTGAGTAAGAAGCACAAACCTTAGGGTAGTAGGATGCACCCTGCGATAGGACAAGGGGCAATGGATGTAAACTCCAGCACAGGAGGTTCCACCTCAACATGAGGAGCAATTTCTTCACTGTGAGGGTCACAGAGCACTGGAACAGGCTGCCCAGAGAGGTGTGGAGTCTACTTCTCTGAAGACATTCCAGCCCTGTCTGGATGTGTTCCTGTGTGACCTGTGCTGGATTCTATGCTCCTGCTCTGGCAGGGAGGTTGGACTCGATGGTCTTCGGAGGTCCCTTCCAACCCCTAACATCCTGTAAGCCTGTGATGCTGTAAGGAATTCAAGTAATGGCAAGCAAAAAAACACAACAGGCATCTGAAAACCCAAGTTCTGCCATCAGGGAATCATGCCTATGGCTTCTTTCAAAACCTTTCTCAAACCTCTAAAGTATTTAGCAAATATTTGTAGCATTCAGTGGAGCAAGTCTGTGAAAGCAGCAGATTGCCTTTAGTTGTCAGGGCAAATTAGGCACCACAAAGACAAAGCTAAAGGAGCTGTTGAGAAGAGCAGCTTGATTAGCTACCATTTAAATACCTAATGGAAAAGAAATAAGGAAGGGATCACAGGACACAGCAATTCCTCCACTATTTCTTTTCCATTAGGTGTTTCAATGCGTGCTTCACACGGTTAGGTGCAAAACAGAGCTGCAGAAAAAAAACAGACCTTGCCTCATCTGAATGCAAAGCTTTGAATCCCACAGTTTGTTTCCTCCTGGAGGAATACTTTCTTTCCCCTTCCTTTTAGCAACAGAATGGATCAATGACTCACTGCTTGCCAATACAACTCAGGCTACGTTTGCTCATTTCCCTACAACCGAGACACTCCGAACAGAAATAAATGTCTGTTCTCTCCTCTTCCTGCTCTGTGCTCCGAAAAGAAATGTTCCAGGGATTGAATTTCTCATCCCTGGCTTCCCCAGTCTCTCTCTGTTTACTGATGGGAGCATCCTGCAGCAGGAAATGGGCCTGTCACACAAGCTGCTGTGTGTTAAGGAAGGCTTCCAGCTAAAAATAGGCACCAGGGTTATCTTCTGGGTTCTTCCTGTTGCCTTGTATTAAATTCCTAAGTGTCAAACAGAATACAGAGCTCAACTTTCTGTGCCATTTAAATGCAACAAACTGCTTCTACCAGATTGCCTTGCCAATGTGCTTCAAGCCCTAGGAAGGGTTTGTTATGTGCAACACAGTATAGAATCATAGAATCATAGAATCAGTCAGGGTTGTAAGGGAGCACAAGGATCATCCAGTTCCAACCCCCCTGCCATGGGCAGAGACACTTCACACTAGATCAGGCTGGCCAGAGCCTCATCCAGCCTGGCCTTAAACACCTCCAGGGATGGGACCTCAACCACCTCCCTGGACAACCCATTCCAGGCTCTCACCACTCTCATGGGGAAGAACTTCTTCCTCACATCCAGTCTGAATCTCTCCATTTCCAGCTTTGTTCCATTCCCCCCAGTCCTATCACTACCTGACACCTTAAAAGGTCCCTCCCCAGCTTTCTTGTAGCCCCCTTCAGATACTGGAAGGCCACAAGAAGGTCTCCTGGGAGCCTTCTCTTCTCCAAACTGAACAGCCCCAACTCTCTCAGTCTGTCCTCATAGTAGAGCTGCTCCAGCCCTCTGATCATCGTCATGGCCCTTCTCTGGACACCTTCCAGCATGTCCAGATCCCTCTTGTAATAGGGGCTCCAGAACTGGACACAGTACTCCAGGTGGGGTCTCACCAGAGCTGAGCAGAGGGGGAGAATCCCCTCCCTGGCCCTGCTGGCCACACTTCTCTTGCTGCAGCCCAGGCTCTGGTTGGCTTTCTGGGCTGCAAGTGCTCACTGCTGGCTCCTGTTGAGCTTCTCCTCCACCAGCACCCCCAAGTCCCTCTCCTCAGGGCTGCTTTCCAGCCAGTCCCTGCCCAGCCTGGATTTGTGCTATCACAGTATATCCCCTCTCAGTCTTCTCTTCTCCAGACTAAACAGCCCCAGGGCTCTCAGTCTCTCCTCATAGGGGAGATGCTCAAGTCCCCTAATCGTCCTCATGGCTCTCCCTTGGGCTCTCTCCAGCAGGTCTCTGTCTCTCTTGAAATGTGGTTCATGATGTGTCCATGCTTCACAAAGAACTAGCAGGTGATGCATTTATTGATTTGCTTTAGGTATTTCACAGTATCACAGTACAGTAGAGGTTGGAAGGGACATGGAGATCATCCAGCCCAACCCCCCTGCCAGAGCAGCATCACCCAGGGTAGGCTGCACAGGAATGCATCCAGGTGGGGTTGGAAAGTCTCCAGAAAAGGAGACTCCACAACCTCTCTGGGCAGCCTGCTCCAGGGCTCTGTCACCCTCAAGGCAAAGAAGTTTCTCCTCATGTTGAGCTGAAACCTTCTCTGTTCAAGTTTGGCTCCATTGCTCCTTGGCTTATTCCTTTCTCTGTTCAAGTTTGTCTCCATTGATCCTTGGCTTATTCCTTTCTCTGTTCCAGTTTGTCTGCATTGTTCCTTGGCTTATTCCTTTCTCTGTTCCACTTTGTCTCCATTGTCCCTTGGCTTATCACTGTGAACCACCCAAAAGAGCCTGGCCCCCTCCACTTGACCCCCGCCCCTCAGCTATTGATAGACACTGATCAGATCCCCTCTCAGCCTTCTCAAGACTTTATGTATTTGATTTAGAGATCAACATTTGCCTTATGGAAGCACTTGGGTGACAAGAATGAGACCACATGAGGACCAGTGCACCTACTCATCACCTTAGATCTTCAGAAAGGAAGTTTCTCTGAGGGAATGCTTCACTGCCCCCAGACCTGAGTGGCTTAATGGAAAGCACTGTAGGCTGTTAGTGTTGCAACCAGCAAAGTCCAAAATGTGCAATGCTGTTAATCACCACAGCATTCACCACCATGTATCTGGGTTCAGATAGTGCCTGTTCATCTTGGGCATTAGAAATGTGACCTAATTAGCTACACCTAACAGAGACAGAAGATATGTGCACAAAGCACAATGCTTGCATTTATGTAATTGGAAATCCCACCCCTGATAGGGAATGGCTTGGGAAATAAAAAGAGCTAAGAAAATAGTGGAGTCTGATTTCAGCAGCATCTAATTCTACTTGGACATGATTCTTACTTGACCTCTCTTCTCTATACATTACTCTGAAGGGGGAACTTTAGCCTAGTCCCTGACTGAAAAGGCTGAAAATAAATTACCATTGGAGGTAAAAAGGAAAATAATGATAAGCTTTATAGAATTCATTGGATTGCTAATGGGGATATTGAGCAGAAGGAGAAACAGATTTTCTTTTCTCTTCTCTTTTCTTCTTCTGTCTCTTCTGCTTGCAACTTTCCTCTCCTCCCCCCTTGCCAGGGTATCTCTGTTTTGACTACTGTGTGGAGAAATGGGAAGGAGGGAAGAAGTGGGGGAGGAGGTGAACAGGTTCCCCTGGATCCCTTCAGGAGGGCTCTGAGCAATTTCTGTGTTGTTTATAATTATCTATTTTAGCCTGGAGAAGAGGAGGCTCAGGGGAGACCTCATTGCTCTCTACAACTTCCTGAAGGGAGGTTGAAGCCAGGTGGGGGTTGGTCTCTTCTCCCAGGCAGCCAGGGACAGAAGGAGAGGACACAGTCTCAAGCTGTGCAGGGGGCAGTTTAGGCTTGATCTTAGAAAGAAGTTCTTCCCAGAAAGAGAGATTTGCCTTTGGGATGTGCTGCCCAGGGAGGTGTTGGGGTCAGTGTCCCTGGAGGTATTTAAGCACAACCTGGCTGAGGCACTTAGTGCCATGGTCTGGTTGATTAGATAGGGCTGGGTGATAGGTTGGACTGGATGATCTTGGAGGTCTCTTCCAAGCTGGTTGATTCTGTGTAATACATTGTACATCTAGTGTATATTTTGCACATATTCATTGCATTTCCTATCTCTGGATTTTAGTTTGCTTGTCAATAGAGCTTCATTTGCTTCCATCCCAAACTGAGCCAGTCTGGCAATTTTGATTCTGGGGGGGCTAGCTCTCCAAGTTTGTTGGGGGAGAGTGGTTTCAAACCTACCACACAGTCAATATCACTGGAAAACCTTTTAAAATCAGGGCTCTTGAAAGGGGCTTGCTCAACTTGAAGATGAAAAAAGGTTGGACAAATCCAAGTATGACACTGTGCAAATAGTCTCTCCTTTCTGGCAGTTCCTTAGGCACCAGAACTAAAGCTGGGGGGAAAAAAAAAAAGAAAGCAAGCATGACACCAATGCCTCTTTTAAAAATACCTATTAATAATTACAGCTTTAATGAATGGTTTGCTGAACATTCCAAAACTCAGTGAGGCAGCACTAAACTTACTCCTCCCACCACCACCATTAGCAGGTCAAGGCTTCAGGGAGGGAGAAAGGTTTAATTTTTGGAAGTGAGTGGGAGCAGAGGTTCTGATTTCATGGTCCTGCAAGGCTGACACTCTGGGGTTTTCACTGAGAGGGCAGCTGAGTGAGAGGAGGTGGTCTGGAGGGTGGCTGTGACAGTGATGAGTAACAAAAGGAACACTTCAGGGAGAAGGGAAGGCCACTCTGACAGGCAGAATGGGACACCCTTGCCAGTTTCAGCAACACCTGCCACAGATGATGAACATCAGATGGCCAACACCACAGAAACTTCTAGAGCAGCAGCATCTCAGTTCAAGTCATTCCTTACCACTGCAGCTGCTGGGGTTGGCTTTGTAGAGAAGAGCATCTCGAGCATGACCATCCAGGCAGGATTTGACCGGAAGATTCCCTTTCAATCTACTGTGACTGAACTCTGGGAGGTTTTTTTTATGCCAGTGGATGTAAATGTGCCCCTCCCCATGATGGTAGGCCTCCCAAAGTGCTCTCCAAACCATGCCTTTGCATCCTGCTTGTGCTTCTGCCTTTCATCTGCCCAGACTTTACATTTAGAACTGCTTATTCAGCTGTGCAGGTCAGATGTCCATAATTTTCATTTAATTCTTCCTTACACTTCACTTTTGTCAACAGCTTACAGCATCACAGGCTCACAGGGTGTTAGGGGTTGGAAAGGCTCTCCAAAGACCATCAAGTTCAACCCCCCTGCCAGAGCAGGACCATAGAATCCAGCACAGGTCACACAGGAACACATCCAGACGGGGCTTGAAAGTCTCCAGAGAAGGAGACTCAACAACCTCTCTGGGCAGCCTGTTCCAGGGCTCTGTGACCCTCACAGAGAAGAAGATCCTCCTCATGTTGAGGTGGAACCTCCTGTGCTGGAGTTTATATACATTGCTCCTTGTCCTATCACAAAGGCAGGAGCTCATTTGTTACTTCTATTTGAAATTTGCTTTCTGGGTTTTTTTTTTGGTTGGTTTTTTTTTTTTTTTTTTTTTTTTTTTTTTTTAATCAAGGTGTGATCTTGAGGATTCTACCTGAAAATAAAAAGCTGCAAAAATAAAAAATGGAAATAAATTCCAAAACTAGTAATTGCTAAATCATAATGAGCAGATTTTGATTTACAAGATCAGGCAAGGGATCTGATGTTAGAAGGCCAATGGCATCCTGGCCTGCAGCAGGAAGAGTGTGGCCAGCAGGAGCAGGGAAGTCATCCTGCCCTGTGCTCAGCACTGGTTAGACCACACCTTGAGTGCTGTGTCCAGTTCTGGGCTCCTCAAGTCAAGAAAGATGTTGAGATGCTGGAAGGTGTCCAGAGAAGGGCAACGAGGCTGGGGAGGGGTCTGGAGCACAGCCCTGTGAGGAGAGGCTGAGGGAGCTGGGGGTGTTTAGCCTGGAGAAGAGGAGGCTCAGGGGAGACCTCATTGCTGTCTACAACTCCCTGAAGGGAGGTTGTACCCAGGAGGGGTTTGGTCTCTTCTCCCAGGCACTCAGCAACAGAACAAGAGGACACAGTCTCAAGCTGCACCAGGGGAGGTTTAGGCTGGATATGAGGAAGAAATTCTTCCCAGAAAGAGAAATTGGCCATTGGAACGTGCTGCCCAGGGAGGTGGTGCAGTCACCATCCCTGGAAGTGTTTCAGAAAAGCTTGGATGAGGCACTCAGTGCCATGGTTCACTTGATTAGATGGTGTTGGGTAATAGGTTGGACTTGATGACCTCAAAGGTCTTTGCCAAACTGGTTAATTCTGTGATTCTGTGATCACAGTTTCCAGCCAATGTCAGGCAAATTGCTTAATGACTTGCTTCTGGAATGCACCATTTTTTGTTGCACTAATGGAAGATTTTCACCTTCTTGACTCCATCAATAATCTGATACAGACCTAAGAACCTCTTGGTCTGAAGATAATCGAAGGTGTGCTGGGGGGGGTTGAGGCTCCCTTACCTCCTGCTGGGCTGCACCTAGCCATGTGAAATTCAAAATTAAGATCTGCATAGCTCCTTTGCAGATGAGAATGTTTCCTTTCTTTGAATGCTGAAGTGGTTCCGTGGCACGAGGCAGGAAACTTGAGGTACAAAAGATCCCGTGGCAAAATAATTGGCTGGGTGAATAATTTATTGAATGTACTGAAAATATTGACCTGGATTTCATGTTTCAACATCCACAACATGGAAAATGAGTTAAATTGGGTACGTGGAGTTAGCCTAGAATGAGGCTGTTGCAGGATGATTAATTTACAAGCAGGAGATGGTGCTCAGGAAAAGCCATTTAGCCATTAAATGCTCTGCTTGGGTTGTGCTGACATTTCCTACCCATGAAGGTGATGATACCTGTGGCCTGATATTGCCAACCACTACTGAAGAGAAGAGCTGTGAAGAGATCAGCAGTGATTGACAAGCTTGGGGAGAGAAGGATTGCAGTTCTGCATCTTCTGACTCTTTTTCTCTATCACCTTTGAACAGATCTGATGCCAGGTCCCAGCAGCCTGGTACCTTGTCTTAACCACTTTGCTGTATTCAGCTTGCAGAGACCTTTAGAGAGGCTGCTACACTCAAGTTTAAAGTACCTTAAATGACTGCTAACCTACTTCTCAGAAGACTGCTAGATCTGCTTATGGTCTGTGAGGGCTGGCTGACACCTGCCAGGCTGTGCTGGCATCCAACCAGAGCTGGACAAACTGAGAGCTGGCTGCAGGCAAACCTCAGGGAGTTCAATAAGGACAAGTGCAGGGTCCTGCATCTGGGGAGGAATAACAGCAGGCACCAGGACAGGTTAGAGGCTGCCCTGCTGGAAAGCAGCTCCACAGAGAAAGACCTTGGAGTGCTGGTGGGCAGCAAGTTCTGCATGGGACAGCAATGTGCCCTTGTGGCCAAGAGAGCCAATGGGATCCTGGGGTGCAGCAAAAAAAGTGTGGCCAGCAGGGCTAGGGAGGTTCTGCTCTCCCTCTGCTCTGCCCTGCTGAGACCACAGCTGCAATCCTGTGTCCAGTTTTGGGTTCCCCAGTTCAAGAGAGACAGAGACCTGCTGGAGAGAATCCAAGGGAGAGGCAGGAGGATGCTCAGGGGACTTGAGCATCTCCTTTGGGCAGAGAGCCTGAGAGCCCTGTGGCTGTTTAGTCTGGAGAAGGCTGAGAGATCAATGGCTATGAATATCTGAGGGCTGGGGGTCAAGTGGAAGGGGTCAAGCTCTTTTGGGTGGTGCACAGGAATAAGCCAAGGAACAACAGAGACAAACTTGAACAGAGAAGATTTCAGCTCCTCATGGAGAGAAACTTCTTTGCAGTGAGGGTGACAGAGCCCTGGAGCAGGCTGCCCAGAGAGGTTGTGGAGTCTCCTTCCTCTGGACATATTCAAAACCCACCTGGATGCATTCCTGTGCAGACTCCCCTGGGTAAAGAAAGGCAGAGAGAGAATTGACTTTAAAAAATGACAGCAGCTCTGCAGTTTCTTCACACAGACACAAATCAAGGAACAACCACTTAAAATAACCAACTCTTTGCTGCACTGCAGGATCAGAGCTGGAAAATTATGTGGAAGCTGGGAAGATGAAGAGATGTTCGAATCTGGTGAGATCACAGTTTTCAGCCAGAAGCAAGGCAGTGCACACTGAGGATGGAGCAGATGCTTCCAATTATCTGCCATAAGGAGACATTTGGAAGTGGAGCTGGTATTAGGTGGCTATCAGAAGACTTTTAGATAAGGACAAGAAGCATGCAAAGAGTAAGGAAGGCATTTTAATTTCATAGTACATTCATTTTAAGTCATTGCTTTCCAAGTTCGAAACAGCCCCAACTCTTTCAGTCTGTCTCCATAGGAGAGCTGCTCCAGCCCTCTGATCATCAACTTGGCCAGACTCAGAAATCCTGACTTTGAGCCTCAAGTGAAGAATAAATCAAGTGGAGAATAAATCTGATGAAGAGAGACTGAAGGAGCTGGGGATGGTTAGTTTGGAAAAGAGGAGGCTGAGGGGAGGCCTCATTGCTGTCTACAACTACCTGAAAGGAGGTTGTGGAGAGGTTGGTGCTGGTCTCTTCTCACAGGTAATTAGTGACAGAACAAGAGGGAATGGCCTCAAGCTGCCACTGGGGAGGTTTAGGCTGGACATTAGGCAACATTTTTTGATGTCAAGAGTGGTCAGGGATTGGAATGTGCTGGGCAGGGAGGTGGTGGAGTCCCCAAGCCTGGATGTGTTTCCAGGTGGTTTGGCTGTGGTGCTTGGGGCTCTGGTTTAGGGGTGACCCTTGTAGAGTAGGGTTCTGGGTTGGACTCGGTGCTCCTGAGGGGCTTTTCCAACCTGAATGTTTCTGGGATTCTGTGAAAGAATTCTTAGTTCAGTTTGCCTCTGCCAAAGGTATGAGAAAAATATATGACAGATAAAATTATTAGTACCACTAAGAATTTATTGGCAATTGAGACAACACTTCCCTGATAAAATAACTATCACTTTTTACAAGATTTCTCTTTCATTCCAGTGCTTTCAGAAGTGACTGCTAATTTATGGGCAGTATGTGCACAGACTAAAGCTTATCCAGACTTCAGGGGCAGCTTAAAAATCCTGTAGGAAAAATGCTCTTTCCTTGGCAGTTAGTGCAAAACCTCAGAGGCTACTGACTGAAATTAATTTCAAAATCATTGAAATTGGGAGACTGTGTGCACTCAGCAGCATTGCCTAAAATTCTCTCTGCAGACAGGAGTGTTGATTTAAGGGAATGCATCCTTCATCCAGCAAGCTTCTTATTGATCACTCCAAGCCAGACGATTGTTCTTAATCTCGGTGTTCTGCTAACTTCCCCAGAGGATTTGGCATTGGCCTTTCCTGGCTAATTTTGGGGTGGTCTGTAGAAGGAGTGGATAATGAAATCTACTTTGCCATTAGCTGCCTCATTTAGTCCTTTCTCAAGAACCACAGGAAACTGCTCAACAATGATAGGGAACAAAAGGAATTCTGAGCAGCTGGGCTTCACCTCTTCCTCCAAACATTGATCCAAGTCTCAAGGCAAGGCAAAGAAGATGAGCTGCTTGCTGGTTTGGATGGGTGGACAGAAGTCTCTTTGGGCTTGTTGTTAAGACTTTGTTATTTGGGTATCAAAGTCATTATGGAAAGAAAGTGAACCCAAGTCAGCAGACATTAAAACAATGCCTTTAAAGTTATATCCTGGTGTCTGAAGCTTGTTGAACAGGAATTCAGAGGCATGATCTGCTGAAAGTGGTCTTCTGCCTCACCAGTGTACACAGTTGAAATTTGGTGTATTTGTCCCTAAAATATTGTATCTCAAGGAGGTTGACACAACAACAACAAAACAAAAACCAAACCAACACAACCAAAGCAAAACAAACCACACACACAAAAGAAACAACCAAAACCCAAACAACAACAACAAAACAAACAAAGAACCAACCAAACAAATAAAAAACAGGCAAAATGAAGGTTACAGAATCACAGAACTGTCAGGGTTGGAAGGGACCCCAAAGGATCATCCAGTGCCAACCCCCTTGATGTGGTGCTTGGGGAGGGCTGGAGCACCTCTCCTATGAGGACAGACTGAGAGAGTTGGAGTTGTTCAGTCTGGAGAAGAGAAAGCTCTGAGGTAACCTTCTTGTGGCCTTCCAATATCTGAAGGGGGCTACAAGAAAGCTGGGGAGGGACTTTTTAGGGTGTCAGGGAGTGATAGGACTGGGGGAAATGGAGCAAAACTAGAAATGGGGAGATTAAGATTGGATGTGAGGAAGAAATTCTTCCCCATGAGGGTGGTGAGAGACTGGCACAGGTTGTCCAGGGAGGTGGTGGAAGCCTCATCCCTGGAGGTTTTTGCAGCCAGGCTGGATGTGGCTGTGAGCAACCTGCTGTAGTGTGAGGTGTCCCTGCCCATGGCAGGGTGGTTGGAACTGGATGATCCTTGAGGTCCCTTCCAACCCTGACTGATTCTCTGATTCTATGGTTTAGGGTGAACCTTGTAGAGTAGGGCTCTGGGTTGGACTTGTGATGCTGAGGGTCTTTTCCAACCTGAATGTTCCTGTGGTTGATTCTGTGATATGAGTGCACTTCTCACTCCATGCCAAAGGTTTTTTTATCACCCTCTGCTGCTCTACACCTCCTCTTCTCTGACAACAAGACAAAATCAGTCCAGGTCTATTGTGTAATACATCCACTAGATGGGACCAGGCTAGCTCAGGCTCTGGAGAAGTGCAGTTGTATTGAGAGGAAGCTTTCCCTCAGCTAATGATCCTTCTCAGCTGGCTGAATAGACCTGGGGGAGTGCTATGCTAAGCGAATTAAGACACTTGTAGCATCCTCTGCTGCTTGCTTACAGTTAGCCTGAGAGGTTGGTTTTTTTTTTTTCAATATAAATATTTTCTGTGAGGCAGCAAAAAGGATGGGCTACATTTGCTTCCTTTGCAGATGTTTTTTCTTCTGTCTGTAGACTTTCAGTGCTTTGGCTTCAAAGAAGCAGGACTAAGAGCAAGAGGTGACAGCAGCTTTGGACTATCTAAATCAACTTCATTCCTTTTCCTCCTTAAAAAGGCAATTAGCTTCCTAACACCAGTTGAAAAACACCGAATGGTTTCTCTTGATAAACCTTTCTTTGAATAAAGGCATAGAGGCAAAGGGGATTATCAACACTGGTGAAAAGAAAGCCTTACATTTGAATTATTTCAATGGATGTGTTTCTTCTAATTCCCTGTCTTAAGCTACACAGAACTTCTGGTGCTAGAATCACAGAATTGTCAGGGTTGGAAGGGACCTCAAGGATCAGCCAGTTCCAACTCCCCTGCCATGGGCAGGGACACCTCACACCACAGCAGGTTGCTCACAGCCACATCCAGCCTGGCTGCAAAAACCTCCAGGGATGAGGCTTCCACCACCTCCCTGGGCAACTTGTGCAGGGTCTCACCACACAGGAGTGTGCCATGGTCTGGTCACATCCCTGTCTAGGTGTCCAGCCGGAATAGGAAGGAGAAAGCACAAAGGTGAATTAGTCACCTCCCATTGCCATGGGCAGCATCTTCACTCTCCCTTCCCTGTCCTCTTCTCTTAGCCTTTGCCCAGCTGGATGTTTGCCTGCTAGCTTGGGCTGCAGCAGCTCACCCTGAGCCTCTCATGTCACCAGCTGTGATGCTGCCACCACCAGAATTCAGCCTTCAGTGACACACTCTTGCCATGGCAAGGGCAGGAGCCTGGAGCTTGTGCTGCATCGCTGTGACATGGCTATTATATTCCACCATTCAAGCAAGAAGAGAGAACTGATGAACAATAATTACAATAAAACCTGCACCATGGGTAGTGCTGGGGAGGGAAATTAAGCAGCTGTAGAAGCAATTGAAAGGACAGTACCTTAGCAGAGGTTGAAAGGGAATGAAAAGCAGCAGGTTCTAAGTACTGCTCAGGTTTAAAGATTTATGTGGTACTTACTGCTGAGATTTGTGGGTTTGAAAACTAAATGCTGGGAGGAGGATGCTTGTTGAGTTGACTGAACGTAATAGTTCACAACTTCTGAGTTGAAGACACCTCCAGTGCCAAACCCCACAGCCATGAGTGGATGACTGCTGAAGAGGCAGATCCAGAGAGGTTCTCCTCTCTCTCTGCTCTGCCCTGGTGAAGCCACACCTGGAAATTGCAACCATTTCTGGGCTTCCCAGTTCAAGAGGGACAGGGATCTGCTGGATAGAGTTCAAGGGAGGACTACAAAGATGCTGAAGGGACTGGAGCACTGCCTGGGGAGGAGAGGCTGAGATCCCTGGGGGTGGTTAGTCTGAAGAGGAGAAGGCTGAAAGGGAATCTGATCAATGCCTATCAATATCTGAGGGCTGGGGGTCAAGAGGGAGGGGACAGGGACAGGCTCTGCTCACTTGCACCCTGGGACAGGACAAGGGATAATGGATATAAACTACAACACAGGGAGTTCCACCTCAAAATAAGGAGGAACTTCTTGACTGTGAGGGTCACAGAGCACTGGAAGAGGCTGCCCAGAGAGGTTGTGGAGTTTCCTTCTCTAGAGACTTTCCAGCCCCATCTGGATGTGTTCCTGTGTGACCTGTGCTGGATTCTCTGGTCCTGCTTTGGCATGGGGGTGGACTGGAAGATCTCCAGAGGTCCCTTCCAACCACTGACATCCTGTGAGCCTGTGAACTTTATCTACTGCCAGCATGTGCAGTCTCTGGAAGTGTGGTTGCTATTCAGGAAGCCAGGGTTGTGTAAAAATTCTCACTGTAGGAGTATGGTAGATGTACTCCAAGGTGGGTGCTAGGTAGTGATAGGACTGGGGGGAATGCAGCAAAACTAGAAATGGGTAAATTCAGATAGGATGTTAGGAAGAAGTTCTTCCCCATGAGGGTGGTGAGACACTGGCACAGGTTGCCCAGGGAGGTGGTGGAAGCCTCATCCCTGGAGGTTTTTGCAGCCAGGCTGGATGTGGCTGTGAGCAACCTGCTGTAGTGTGAGGTGTCCCTGGCCATGGCAGGGGGGTTGGAACTGGATGATCCTTGAGGTCCCTTCCAACCCTGACAATTCTGTGATTCTAACTGCTCTGTATCTGCTACCCAGAGAAACCAATGGACTTACACAGCTGATTGCTGCAGAGCTGTATTGATTGGAGAGAAATTTAAAACTTGCTTATCAGGGGGCAAAAGAGATGGAGAAAAAAAAAAAACCTAAGAAGCTTTCCAGAAGGGCAAGGGTGGGACAGGATCTAAACAAAGAAGAAAACAAACCAGAAACCACAGAAACCTACTGAACAAACTGTTGGTCTGGTTTGTTTCTCTTGGCGTTAATTGGATTCTCCTTTTCCTCCCATTTAAGAATGATTTGGCTCTTGGGGCAGTTTGAGAGGACTGGCATGGTGATAGCATGAGAAGCTGTGACCTATTTCAGTCCTCCCTCCTTCCTCTCTTTTCAGAAAGTGGCTTTCTGTGAAAAGGAAGCAGGAGAGGAATGCTCCTGTCAAGTTTTAATGGGGCAGAAAACAGTAAGGAAACCGTGTTTGACTGTGATAGTCTGTGTGTTTTGACACAGAAAACACAACAACCACCACCAAAAAAGAAAAAAAAAAGTGGAAAAAAAAAAGTGGCTTAAAAGATCAGCTTTAAGGCATCCAGTTCCAAGGTTTCAATAAACAGGAGCACTACTCACTGAAAAAAAACCATCATCTTTGATTATTTAGGGTTGGGTTTTCTTTTCCTAGCCCCTAGAGAAGCAGCAGCAAAACCATGAGGACCATTATAAGATGTGAGTAAGAAGCAGCACCCAAGGAAATGAAAAAAAATATTAGAATCATTATCTGTGCTTACAATAGAAGTATTGCATAGGAGATAAGAATACTGGAGGGATGCTTTCTTTTTTCTTTCTTTTTCTCCTTATCTTGCATTCTATCTTCCTGAACAAAACCCCTGTGTAGACAACAGCAGCTTGTTCTAATAACAAAAGGTTGCCTGAAATGAAATCCTTGACATACCAATCACTCTCAGCAGCAAAGCCATTTTTCATACAAACCATGGTTTGGAGTAGGCTGTAATGAATGTCTCCAACCAATTCATTTAGCTTATTCTCTCGAGGAGCATTTAAATCCATGCAACGGAATATCTACCACAGAGACACCACCAAGCAGGTTAGGTGTTCTTAAAGGACAAAAGGGTTCCTACTTTCTTAAAAACTATTCACAGAATCCCAGAAACATTCAGGTTGGAAAAGAGCCTCAGGAGCACCAAGTCCAACCCACAACCCTGTTCTACAAGGCTCACCCCTAAACCATATTCCTCATATCCCCCACGACCAAACCACCTTGAAACACATCCAGGCTTGGGGACTCAGCCACATCCCTGGGCAGCACATTCCAATCCCTGACCACTCTTGCTGGAAAAAATGTTTCCTGATGTCCTGTCTAAACCTACCCAGTGGCAGCTTGAAGCTGGGTGTCAGGTAGGAAGGGACAGGCCCTGCTTAGTTGCACCCTGGGATAGGACAAGGGGCAATGGATGGAAACTCCAGCACAGGAGGTTCCACCTCAACGTGAGGAGGAACTTCTTCACTGTGAGGGTCACAGAGCACTGGAACAGGCTGCCCAGAGGGGTTGTGGAGTCTCCTCTGGAGACTTTCAGGTCCTTTCTGGATGCATTACTATGCAACCTGCAATAGATTCCAAGGTCCTGCTCTGGCAGGGTGCTTGGACTTGAAGATTTCCAGAGGTCCCTTCTAACTCCCTAACACCCTGTGATCCTCTGTGTGAGCCTGTGACTTGTAGCAAGTAGGAAAGCCATCAGAAAAGGCTGGCAGAAGAAGCAGAGGTTCCTGCAATAAAGATAAAAATAAATAAATAAATAATCTAAAAATTCTAAGCCATTTAAAAAGGGGAAATTGCTTTGTGTCACATTCCAGTTATGTTTTAGCCTGGAAAATAAAACAGGGCCCCAAAACACAACAGTTGGCAGCAGCAGCAGCAGCAGCAATTTTTTCCTGAGCGGAGGAGAGGAGCCAGATGCCTTATGGACAGGCAGGCAGCTGCTTTCCTGCCATTTAATTGCTGCTTTAGATCCAATATCTGTGCCCCAATCAAATGTGCCATGTTGCTATGATTTATTTATACCACATGGCTCACACTTCCAGGTTGAGAATCTGACTTTTAAGTCATTGTGGCAAATTTGTGTTCCCAGCCTCTGTCACCTGCTCTGGTTTAGACTCCATCTGTGCCCCTGAACCAGAGAACACAACAATTACAGTTCTCTATTTAATAAAAATGGGTAACTGGAGGGGTTTTGGGTTTTTTTTTATTCATCTTTGTCTAAAGAACAAAAAGTGTCAGGCCTCCCTTGGCAAATGAAATGGCTGTAGTAACTTTCATCATCACCAGAATTGCAACAGATTACTTTTTATTGGGTTGGGCTATTGGCAGCCTGTCTCAAAAATGTAAAAATACCTCAGGGTCTTTTTTTTTTTTTTTTCTTTTTTTTTGCTTGAGCAAGTTATTTTAGTCCTATACACAATATCAGAGAATCATAGAATTGTCAGGGTTGGAAAGGACCTCAAGGATCATCCAGTTCCAACCCCCTGCCATGGGCAGGGACACCTCACACTACAGCAGGTTGCTCACAGCCACATCCAGCCTGGATGCAAAAACCTCCAGGGATGAGGCTTCCATCACCTCCCTGGACAACCTGTGCCAGTGTCTCACCACCCTCATGGTGGAAAACTTCTTCCTAACATCCAATCTGAATCTCCCCATTTCTGGTTTTGCTCCATTTCCACTAGGGGAAGACCTCAGGGTCTTTTTAATTTCTTTCTCTTGTGCTAGGTCAGTCCTATACACCATGTCCAAGTCTTACTTATACTTCTAAGTGGAGGTATCAATGGATCACAGAATGTCAGAGGTTGGAAGGCAGCTTCAGAGATCACCCAGTCCAACCCCCCTGCCAGAGCAGGATCATCCAGTGGAGTCCACAGAGAAACACAACCAGATGGGTCCTGAAAGTCTCCAGAGCAGGAGACTCCACAACCTCTCTGGGCAGCCTGTTCCAGTGCTCTGTCACCCTCACAGTCAAGAAGTTCCTTCTCATGCTGAGGTGGAACCTCCTGTGCTGGAGTTTATATCCCTTGGCCCTTGTCCTTTCCCAGGGTGCAAGTGAGCAGAGCCTGTCCCTGTCCCCTCCCTCTTGACCCCCAGCCCTCAGCTATTGATAGACATTGATCAGATCCCCTCTCAGTCTTCTCTTCTCCTGACTAAACACCCCCAGGGCTCTCAGCCTCTCCTTCCCAGGCAGTGCTCCAGTCCCTTCAGCATCCTTGGAGCCCTCCCTTGAACTCTGTCCAGCAGATCCCTGTCCCTCTTGAACTGGGGATACCAGAACTGGATGCAACATTCCAGGTGAGGTCTCACCAGGGCAGAGTAGAAGGGGAGGAGAACCTCCCTGGATCCTCTGAATGCCCCCCAGATATTTAAGGCATAGTTCCTCACCACTGGAGGCCAGATCCATTTCTGTAGCAGGCCTTAGCACTGATTTAAAGGTAATGTATTATACAGTGGCTTGGTCATGTATCAGAAGTGCTTCCTGCCACTAGGACACTTTCATATCTCCCCTTCAGACACTGACTTGTTTAGCTCTGTTCAAACTAAACCACCTCTTTCAGAGAAGGAAAGAAAATCCTATGGAATTCCAATAGAATTCCTGAACACCCTGGGGCTCTTCAGCTTGGAGAGGAGGAGCCTGAGAGGTGAGCTCCTTGCTGGTGCTAAAGATGTGCAGGGGGAGTGCCCAGAGGCTGGAGCCAGGCTCTGCTGGGTGATGCCCAATGCCAGCACAAGGGGCAGTGGTGGAAGCTGAGCCATGGGAAGTTCCATGCAAACAGGAGGAAGAATTTTTTCCTTGTGAGGGTGACAGAAGCCTGGAAGAGGCTGCCCAGGGGAGTGGTGGAGTCTCCATCTCAGGAGATATTCAAGACCCACCAGGCTGTGTTCCTGTGTGATCTGCTCTAGGTGATCCTGCTCTGGCAGGTGGGGGCTGGACTGGATGAATTTTTGAGGTCCCTTCCAGCCCCTAACATGTGAAAATGTTCCTGAAAACATTACCTGCACATTTGATTTCACAAGCAGAACATGTGCCAGTCTGGGGTGATACAGCAAACCTCCAGATATCAGCAGTACTCTGAAATCTTATCTCACTTCTGCTGCTGTACTACAGATGGGAAGAGTCACAGAATCACAGAATCAAGCAGTCCTTCAAAATCTCTCAGATCTTGCTGGTGAGAGGCTTTGCTGGAGTTTGGAACAGCCTGCCCCAGTGACAACTCAGCCACCTGTCAGCTGATTGCCCTGCAGCACTCTCTGTTAGCAATTCTTCCACCCTCTCCCCGAAAAGAACATTCAGCCACAGCAGTGTTTGGGTCAGTGCTGAGAGTCTGAACAAGAGACATCAAAGCCAGGCATAAAGATTGAATCCCTGTGTAGAGCAGGTTGGAACAGGTTCTTCTTCAGGTTGCTGTGGATTGGTTTCTGCTTAGACTCTCCAGGAGCCTGAATGGAGGTTTCTTCCACATACCTTGAGTACAAGGGAGATCTAGGAGACATTCTTGCTCTTCTCTGTGTCTCTTAGGGATGGATGTCTGCTATTTTCTAGGAATCTTGGTCTGTTTTCTTTAATCAGGTTCGTTTTGCTGTCCCTGGGATGTCTGAACAGCAGCTGCATGGGTTACAAGTAAGAGAAAGTAACAGCACAAATATATGGAACAACAATGTGCCCTTGTGGCCAAGAAAGCCAATGGGGTCCTGGGGTGAAGCATGAAAAGTGTGGCCAGCAGGGTTAGGGAGGTTCTGCTCCCCCTCTGCTCTGCCCTGCTGAGACCACAGCTGCAATCCTGTGTCCAGTTTGGGGCTCCCAAATTCAAGAGAGACAGAGACCTGTTGGAGAGAGTCCAAGGGAGAGGCAGGAGGATGCTTAGGGGACTTGAGCATCTCCCCTGGGAAGAGAGCCTGAGAGCCCTGGGGCTGTTTAGTGTGGAGAAGAGAAGGCTGAGAGGGGATCTGATCAATGCCTCTCAAGAGCTGAGGGGTGGGGGTCAAGTGGAGGGGGCCAGGCTCTGCTGGGTGGTGCACAGTGATAAGCCAAGGAGCAATGGAGACAAATTTGAACAGAGAGGGTTTCAGCTCAACATGAGGAGAAACTTCTTTGGTGTGAGGGTGACAGAGCCCTGGAGCAGGCTGCCCAGGGAGGTTGTGGAATCTCCTTCTCTGGATACTTTCCAACCCCACCTGGATGCATTCCTGTGCAGACTCCCCTGGGTGATGCTGCTCTGGCAGAGGGCTGGACTCTATGATATCTCGAGACCCCTTCCAACCTCTCTAATGTACTGTGATACTGTGATTTCAAAGCTATGACTTAACAGACCTAATAAAGACCTGATGGGATGATTCATCTACCAGGAACATTGATAATATTAATATAATTTGTCTTGAATAGGTAGACACAGAAAAGGTTGCAGGTGTTACCCTGTGCCTTAGCTTACATGGAGGTGTGGCTTGAGGGACAGAGGCTGCCTCATAGAATCAGAGAATTATTAGAGTTGGAAGAAACCTGAAGGCTCATCCAGTTCCAACCCCATGGCATGGGCAGGGACACCTCACACCACAGCAGGTTGCTCACAGCCACATCCAGCCTGGCTACAAAATCCTCCAAGGATGATGCTTCTACCACCTCCCTCAGCAACCTGTGCCAGTGTCTCACCACCCTCATGGGGAAGAATTTCTTCCTAACATCCAATCTGAATCTCCCCACTTCTAGTGTTGCTCCATTCCCCTCAGTCCTATCACTCCCTGACACCCTCAAAAGTGTCAGCTTTCCAGCTCCCCAGCTTTCTTGTAACTCCCTTCAGATACTGGCCACAAGAAGGTCTCCTTAGAGCCTTCTCTTCTCCAGACTGAACAACCCCAACTCTCTCAGTCTGTCCTCATAGGAGAGGTTCTCCAGCCCTCTGCTCCTCCTCACAGTTCCTGGGTAGTATTTAAAGCAGGAAAAGTGCTGACTGTCTGGCCACTTACCAAGAAAACCACAGAATGAGTTGTTTGTGAGCAGAAGTATCCAAAGCCCAGCACCTCAGTACACTTTGATTACAAAAATGTCCATGCTGGGGAAGGAACATAGCTGCCCTTGGGCAATCTGTTAGAGAGTTTGGAGGAAGCCAAGAGAGATGACATTTTGCAGATTTAATTCTCATCCTATAGTAGAGCCTAAGGGGGGGGGGAGGAATAAAAAAACAAAACCCAAACCAAGAGTTAAAACCAACTTGGGCACTTGGTGAGCCATCATGAAGCAGCAGAAATCCTCACAAACAGGAAGAGCTGCAGCGTGCTTCAGCAGAGCAGATTATAGAAACTCAGAGAAGCAGTAAGTGAGATCCTGTGGGAGACAATTCTGAGAGAGAGAGAGAGAGAGAGTTTAAGCACAGTAGGCAGTTCTTTAAGGGAATTATTCTAAATGCAAGTTTATGCAAAGCTATGCAAGAGTAACTCTGCAAAACTGCAAGTTATGAGAGTGCGGAGGAAGGATGGGAGCTGTAGATCACTCCCTGCAGAAAAAGGTTCCTGAGAAAGATGAATGGATGAGCAGCCACTTCTCTGCAGAGGGAAGGATATTAGCAAACAATGCTTGGAAAGCTGGAAGGTTTAGTTCCTCCCTAAAAGGACAGTTCCTCCCTAAAGGACAGTGTTTGAGTGGAGGATATCAGGAGAGCAGCACCAGGGGAAAAAAGAAAAAAGGCAAGAATCACAGAATCAAAGAAACATTCATGTTGGAAAAGACCCTCAGAAGCACCAAGTCCAACCCACAACCCTACTCTACAAGGGTCACCCCTAAACCATCGCCCCCCTACCATAGAATCATAGAATCATAGAATCAACCAGGTTGGAAGAGACCTCCAAGATCATCCAGTCCAACCAATCACCCAGCCCTAAGCCACCACAACCAAACCACCTGGAAACACATCCAGGCTTGGGGACTCCACCACCTCCCTGCCCAGCACATTCCAATCCCTGACCACTCTTGCCAGCAAAAAATGTTGCCTAATGTCCAGTCTAAACCTCCCCAGTGGCAGCTTGAGGCCATTCCCTCTTGTTCTATCACTAATTACCTGTGAGAAGAGACCAGCACCAACCTCTCCACAACCTCCTTTCAGGTAGTTGTAGAGAGCAATGAGGTCTCCCCTCAGCCTCCTCTCTTTCACACTAACCATCCCCAGCTCCTTCAGTCTCTCTTCATCAGATTTATTCTCCAGGCCCTTCCCCACCTTTGTTGCCCTCCTCTGCAGTAGTCTAAACCTACCCATTGGCAGCTTGAAGCCATTCCCTCTTGTGCTATCACTAAGTGAGAAGAAATTGGTAGAGAAACTAAAACATTCAAAGTCAGGCAAGCAAAGGAGATGTCTTCTGATCAGACACTCCAGAAGTCTATAAAAGAGCAGAAGGAGTGTCTTGCTTTAATAGGAAATGCAAGAGGGAGGTTAAAATCATCAGAGAGTTAATTCCAGTAGAAATAGTTGGAAAAAAAACCAACCAACCAACCAACCAAAAAAAAAACCCACACAAAAAGCCCCAAACAAAACAAACAAACAAACAAACAAACAAACAAACAAAAACAAACAAAAGCCCCAAACAAACCCAGAAGTTGGTTGTGAACATTTGGAAGCCAGTCCCTAAACAGAAAGGATTGGTCAAGAAAAACCATGTCAAGCCACCACAGCTCCCAGTTTGTCCTAGGATAACATTTCATGTGGCTACAGAACAACTACTGATGTTACATCTTGATTTTAGTGAGTGTCCAGACATGGTGTCCCAGCACACATTCTAAGCAAGATAGGAACATATGGTCTGGATGAAAATGCTGCAAGGAAAAGAAATCAAATTACAGCAACACATTGAGTGTTTTTGTTTTTTTTTTATTTCAGGAATCTGTCCTTGTTCCAGAATTAGTTGATATTTTTTCAATGGCTTGGCTGATGGAAAAGTGAGGGTGCTTACTGCATTTGTAAATCACAGAATCACAGAATTGAAAGGGCTGGAAAGGACCTCAAAGATCATCCAGACCCAATCCCCCTGCCATGGGCAGGGACACCTCACACCACATCAGGTTGCTCACAGCCACATCCAGCCTGGCCTTGAAAAATTCCAGGGATTGGGGTTGGCCAACCTGCAGAAGAGGAGGCTCTGGGGAGACCTAATAGCAGCCTGAAGGGGGCTACAAGAAGGCTGCAGAGAGACTGTTTGCAAAGGCCTGCAGGGACAGGATGAGGGACAATGGCTTCAAACTAGAGAAGGGCAGATTTAGACTGGATGTTAGGAACAAACTCTGCACCATGTGGGTGGTAGAACACTGGCACAGGTTGCCCAAGGAGGTGGTTGGGGCTCCATCCCTGGAGATATTCAGGGGGAGGCTGGACAGGGCTCTGGGCAACCTGATCTAGTTGGGGATGTCCCTGCTGACTGCAGGGAGGTTGGACTGGATGAGCTTTGGAGGTCCCTTCCAGCCTGGACCATTCTATGATTCTATGATTCTATGTCTGTTTTCTGACAAAGACAATGTGAAACCTCTTCTCAAGATAAACATTCTAAAACTAGCCCCAAATCCCTGGAAATGTTGGACCATTCAGTAACCTGAAAAGGTCTCTGATGTAAATTTACAATAAATCCCAGCATATCAGATGAACCTGAAAGACTCAGGGAGTATTAATGCTGCACTGTTGTTCTTCCCAGTTCAAGAGCCAATGGGTGATGAATGAAGGCAGGAACCCCTTTGACCTATAGCAATGAGATTCCAGAGATGCAGAGAGCTGAGAATCTCAGAAATCCTCTCAGAAGTCCTTTCTTGCTGTGTTGTAGAATCATTTGTATTACAGAGTCAGAGTCCCATTTACAGAAGTAGTTCTGGAAGCCCTTAACAGAGGAAGCAGCTAACAGAAGTCCTGAGCACATCCCTAGCAGCATCCCTACACCAAAGCCCTGACCAGAAGTAGCTAACTAACAGAAGCAGAAGTCCCTAGCAGCCCTAACCCCTCCCAAGGTGCCTTATAGCTCAGATTGGCTGTTGATATATTGATATGTTGTTTACCAACCCCTTAACCAGCAAAACCCAACCACATGTCTAAGCTGAAACCTTTTCTCAATGAGAGCTGCCAGCGTGTCAAGGAGGTGGCTCCTGCAGCATCTTCCAGTCCAAGGGTGCCAAGGTGAGGCTGTTGCTCTTGGCACTCATGGAATGTGTCCAAGAAGGCCAATGGCATCCTGGCCTGCAGCAGGAAGAGTGTGGCCAGCAGGAGCAGGGAAGTCATCCTGCCCTGGACTCAGCACTGGTCAGGCCACACCTTGAGTCCTGTGTCCAGTTCTGAGCTCCTCAATTCAAGAAAGATGTTGAGATGCTGGAAGGTGTCCAGAGAAGGGCAGCAAGGCTGGGGAGGGGTCTGGAGCACAGCCCTGTGAGGAGAGGCTGAGGGAGCTGGGGGTGTTTAGCCTGGAGAAGAGGAGGCTCAGGGGAGACCTTTTTGCTCTCTACAACTCCCTGAAGGGAGGTTGGAGCCAGGTGGGGGTTGGTCTCTTCTCCTAGGCAAGCAGTGACAGAACAAGAGGACACAGTCTCAAGCTGCACCAGGGAAGGTTTAGGCTGGAGGTGAAGAGAAAGTTCATCCCAGAAAGAGTGTTTGGCCACTGGAATGTGCTGCCCAGGGAGGTGGTTGAGTCACCATCCCAGGAGATGTTCAAAATTAAGCTTGGATGTGGCACTTGGAGCCATGGGTTAGTTGCCAGGAGGTGTTAGGTATTAGGTAATTGGTTGGACTTGATGATCTCTGAGGTCTTTTCCACCCTGGTTGATTCTGTGATTGTTTTGCTTTTTTTTTTTTTTTTTTTTTTTTTTCAGCATGCAATTGGTCAGCTAAGGACTCCTGCAGTCTGTACTCATCCAGCAGCTGCCCTCAGAAGAGTGGCTGCAACATTGCACAGGAAGGATTAAGAAACCAAACACAATACTTACAGATGTGTAGCCTGCAAGTGGTGTCAGAATAATAATGGCAAAGAAACAGGATGAAAAAAAAAAAATAATTAGAAAGGCAACTGCAGGATTTACTCTTAGATATCTCACAAGCTTCCATGTGTGGAAAAGACACATTAAGGACCCGAACACCCTGGAAAATCAAAAAAGCTGTTATGTTGGATCAGTCCTAGACTCACAACTCCATCCCTGTGGGCAGAAACTGACCAACCATTTGATTTCACTGTCTGGCATAATCTGGGTGTGATCTAGGAGACATTTAAGTGACATCAAGAGAGTGAAGGGATCCAACAGTATGAAACTGCTGGATAGAATCCAAGGGAGAGGCAGGAGGATGCTTAGGAGACTTGAGCATCTCCCTGTGAAGAGAGCCTGAGAGCCCTGGGGCTGTTTAGTGTGGAGAAGAGAAGGCTGAGAGGGGATCTGATCAATGTCTCTCAAGAGCTGAGGGGTGGGGGTCAAGTGGAGGGGGCCAGGCTCTTTTGGGTGCTGCACAGAAATAAGCCAAGGAGCAGTGGAGACAAACTTGAACAGAGAAGGTTTCAGCTCCACATGAGGAGAAACTTCTTTCCAGTGAGAGTGACAGAGCCCTGGAACAGGCTGCCCAGGGGGGTTGTGGAGTTTCCTTCTCTGGAGACTTTCCAACCCCACCTGGATGCTTTCCTGTGCAGACTCCCCTAAGTGATCCTGCTCTGGCAAGGGGGTTGATGATCTCTTGAGGTCTCTTCCAACCTCTGATATGCTGTGAGACTGTGATACTGTGAAACTACAGAGAGGCTGAAATCAGATCTAGACTGTGCAAATCAGCCTTGCAGATCAGTATCACAGTTAGAGCACTTCATGTTGCGTGATGATCCTCAGCACAGAGGGAAGGGAAGGTTATTGGCTTGACAAGCAGACAGTGACTCAGGAGGATGGAGAGATTTCATTTCCCTTTAGGGATCTTTGGAGATGAATTCCTATGCAAAGCTCAGCTGGCTGAGCAAGAAGTCACATTCCATTTTGGAATGCAGGAATATCACCCAATGCATGTACTCAAACAAATAATTATCATTTCTGTTTCCAAAGATGAGTTTGCTTGAAATATTTGTCTGCTGTTACAGATTTCCCTGGTAGTATCATGTTTTTGAATATTATGCCTGAGAAACTGCTACAAGAGAGATGTGGAGGTGCTGGGACCAGTGCAGAGGAGGGCAAGGAAGCTGTGAACGGTCTGAAGAATAAATCTGATGAAGAGAGACTGAAGGAGCTGGGGATGGTTAGTGTGGAAAAGAGGAGGCTGAGGGGAGACCTCATTGCTCTCTACAACTACCTGAAAGGAGGTTGTGGAGAGGTTGGTGCTGGTCTCTTCTCCCAGGGAATTAGTGATAGAACAAGAGGGAATGGCCTCAAGCTGCCACTGGGGAGGTTTAGACTGGACATTAGGCAACATTTTTTGATGTCAAGAGTGGTCAGGGATTGGAATGTGCTGCCCAGGGAGGTGGTTGAGTCTGGATGTGCTTCCAAGTGGTTTGTTTGGCTGTGGTGCTTGAGGCTCTGGTTTAGGGGTGACCCTTGTAGAGTAGGGTTGTGGGTTGGACTTGGTGCTCCTGAATGTTTCTGTGTTTCTATAAATTTGAGAAGTCCTTTAATTCCTAAAGAAATAATG
This sequence comes from Indicator indicator, assembly GCF_027791375.1. Taxonomy (NCBI): domain Eukaryota; kingdom Metazoa; phylum Chordata; class Aves; order Piciformes; family Indicatoridae; genus Indicator; species Indicator indicator. Next base: position 2,669,932 of record NC_072011.1, on the reverse strand, counting down.
CTGTGTACACAGGAAAAAAAAGGATTACATTGTGCCTTGCAGTGTTAAGTTTTCAAAGTCTTCAGTGTTTTGGGGAGCAAATAAGTCCTCTGTGATCTTTGACTGATTTGAAAGCAATCCATTTAAAAACACAATCTGCAAGTCTGTAATGCTGATAAGAATCCAATGCTTGTAGCTGGGCAAAATGTACATACAGTCTTTTAGGAAGTCATGATGTTCCATAGCTTGAAATTGCTGCTCCCAAATCTCCCTCCATCTTTCCAAGCCATCTACTGGAAACAACCCAAACCCTACCCCACCCTGGACTGAATATTTATTTCAGAAATAAATCTGAAATATACATGTTGCTGAAATAGCCTCAGACCATTCCAGGCACACTTTAGTCACTAGATGCTATCACTTGCATTAAAAATAGAGCAGGCAGAAAGAGATCAAATGTTCTAGAAGTAAACTCAATCTGCCTGCTCTCAAGGCATCTCAAGTACCTGATTAGGTGCAAAATGCTTCTGGTGAAGGCAAGTTCAGAGCTGTGCTGTACTTGCCTGCTTCAATTTATAGAATCATAGAGTTGTTAGGGTTGGAAGGGGCCTCAAGGATCATCCAGTTCCAATCCCCCTGCCATAGGCAGGGACACCTCACACTGGATCGGGCTGCCCAGAGCCACATCCAGCATGGCCTTAAAAATCTCCAGGGATGAGGCTTCTACCACCTCCCTGGGCAACCTGTTCCAGTGTCTCACCACCCTCCCTTCCACTCTCTTAGTTGTTCTGGACAGCTAGCCAGCAGAGAAAACATTCCAAGCAGCTGCGTGCTGCTGACATATCTCCCAGGAATTTGGTCTCAGCTTGTGGAGGTGACCTCACTCTGAGGGTACTCTCTGACTGCAACATTGCTAAGATGCAAAAGGTATTGGAAATGTCAGCTTCAATTTCAGGGAAAACAGAAAAGAGTGTTTTGTCCTATCAAACCTGGCCACAGCTCTTGTGGTTTTGTGATTTACATATTTTGTATAGATTAGATAGAGATAGAGATATATATGTATAGATGATATAGATGATATAAATATAGATAGAGGTAGAGACAGAGAGAGAGAGATATAGAGAGATAGAGATAGAGATAGAGATAGAGATAGAGATAGAGATAGAGATAGAGATAGAGATAGAGATAGAGATAGAGATAGAGATAGAGATAGAGATAGAGATAGAGATAGAGATAGAGATAGAGATAGAGATAGAGATAGAGATAGAGATAGAGATAGAGATAGAGATAGAGATAGAGATAGAGATAGAGATAGAGATAGAGATAGAGATAGAGATAGAGATAGAGATAGAGATAGAGATAGAGATAGAGAGAGATCGAGATAGAGAGAGAGAGAGACAGAGACAGAGATAGAGATGATAGAGATAGAGATAGAGATAGAGATAGAGATAGAGATAGAGATAGAGATAGAGATAGAGATAGAGATAGAGATAGAGATAGAGATAGAGATAGATCGAGATAGAGAGAGAGAGAGAGAGAGAGAGAGAGAGATAGAGATAGAGACAGAGACAGAGATAGAGATAGAGATAGAGACAGAGATAGAGATAGAGATGATAGAGATGATAGACATAGGGATAAAATCATGGAAACACAGAAACATTCAGGTTGGAAGAGCCCCTCAGGAGCACCAAGTCCAACCCACAGCCCTACTCTACAAGGATCACCCCTAAACCACAGCCCCAAGCACCACATCCAAACCACCTGGAAACACATCCAGGCTTGGGGACTCCACCACCTCCCTGGGCAGCACATTCCAATCCCTGACCACTCTTGCTCTGAAATTTTTTTTCCTGATGTCCAGTCTAAACCTACCCAGTGGCAGCTTGAGGATGTTCCCTCTTGTTCTATCACTAATGACCTGTGAGAAGAGACCAGCACCAACCTCTCTACAAGGTCCTTTCAGGTAGGTAGTTAGGTAGATAGATAGAGAGATAATGATAGATTATAGATAGGGATAGATGGATAGACAGATGGATAGATGATAGATTGATAGAATATAGATAGATGATAGATAGATGATAGATAGATAATGATAGATAGAGAAATAGATAGAAGACAGATGATAGGTAGAAGATAGATTATAGATGATAGATGATAAGTAGAAGATAGATTATAGATGATAGATAGATAATCATAGATGATAGGTAGATAGGTGGAAGATAGATAGATGATAGATAGAGGTGAGGTTGTGAGGTGTCCCTGCCCATGGCAGGGGGGTTGGAACTAGGTGATCTTTGTGGTCCTTTCCAACCCTGACTGATTCTATGATTCTATGATAGACAGGTAGGTAATGATAGATGATAGTTAGATAGAAGATAGAGAGACGATAGATAGACAGAAGATAGATAGATAGATAGATAGATAGATAGATAGATAGATAGATAGACAGAAGATAGATAGATAGATAGATGATAGATAGATGATAGATAGACAGAAGATAGATAGATAGATGATAGATAGATAGATAGATGATAGATAGATGATAGATAGAGAGAAGATAGATAGATAGATGATAGATAGATAGATAGACAGAAGATAGATAGATAGATAGATAGATAGATAGATGATAGATAGATGATAGATAGACAGAAGATAGATAGATAGATGATAGATAGATAGATAGACAGAAGATAGATAGATAGATAGATGATAGACTGATAGAAGATAGATGATAAGTGGATAATGATAGATGATAGATAGATGATAGATGATAGATAGACAGATAATGATAGATGATTGATAGAAAGACAGATAGATAGATAGATAGATAGATAGATAGATAGATAGATAGACAGATAGATGGATGATAGATAGAAGATCGATGATAGAGATAGGTAGGTAATGACAGATGATAGATGATAGATAAATAGATAGAAGATAGATGATAGATAGATAGAAGATACATGATAGATAGGTAGAAGATAGATGATAGATAGATAGATAGATAGATAGATAGATAGATAGATAGATGATAGATGATAGATATAGATAGATAGATAGATAGATAGATAGAAGATAGATGATAGATAGGTAGAAGATAGATAGATAGATAGATAGATAGATAGATAGATAGATAGATAGATCGATCTATAGATAGATGATAGATAGATAGATAGAGAGGTAGAAGATAGATGATAGATAGATAGGTAGAAGATAGATGACAGATAGATAGATAGATGATAGATAATGATAGATGATAGAGACAGATGGATAGATAGATTATTGATAGAAGATAGATGATAGAGAGAGGATAGATAATAGATAGATGATAGAGAGAAGATAGATAATAGATGATAGAGAGAAGATAGATGATAGATAGATGATAGATAGATAGGTAGATAGATAGATAGATAGATAGATAGATAGATAGATAGATAGATAGATAGATAGATAGATAGATAGATAATAGATAGATAGATGATAGATGGATAGATGATAGACAGACAAAGTATCTTTTAACCTAGAAGGCCTTCAGTAAGGTGTTCACAGAAGGTAAAGGACTTGAATCAACATCAGCACTTCACAGAACAACCCTGCCCTGTATGCCTATGCAAAGAGAATCAACATTCTGCAGGCAGCTCTGGGACAAAATAAAAGCATGCAGGGTTTTGCACAAGCCAACAGCTGCTGTGCTGTGTTTTCAGCAGTGCTGTCCTTCTCAACAGCTGAAGAGCAGCAACACAAAGGAGTTTGTTCACTAAACAACTCACCACACATGCTGCTGAGGAGGTGAATGTGCTGGGAGATTTATTTCCATCCATTAATCATATTTGGAATTGATGTGATAACAGAACAGGCTCTTCTCTGAAAGCTGTATGGAAATTATCACAGTCTCACAGTATATCAGAGGTTGGAAGGGACCTCCAGAGATCATCAGGTCCAAACCCCTGCCAGAGCAGCATCACCCAGGGGAGTCTGCACAGGAATGTATCCAGTGGGGTTTGGAATGTCTCCAGAGAAGGAGACTCCACAACCCCCCACGGCAGCCTGTTCCAGGGCTCTGTCACCCTCACTGTGAAGAAGTTTCTCCTGAGATTGTTGATTTCCATTCTCAGGAGATGCAAATTAAAGCCATTGAGATACTCAGTACCAGAAGACTTCTGAACTTGTTTTACAATGCAGTTGTGGTGAAGGCTGCAGCCAGTTTCATGGATAACAAGCTACCCAGGGGACAGCAATGTGCCCTGGTGGCCAAGAAGGCCAAGGGGATCCTGGGGTGCATCAAGAGGAGTGTGTCCAGCAGATCCAGGGAGGTTCTCCTTCCCCTCTACTCCGCCCTGGTGAAACCTCATCTTGAGTATTGTGTTCAGTTTTGGGCTCTCCAGTTTAGGAGGGACAGGGACCTGCTGGAGAGGGTCAAGCAGAGGGCTATAAGGATGATTAGGGGACTGGAGCACTGTCTGATGAGGAGAGGCTGAGGGACTTGGGACTTTTTAGTCTGGAAAAGAGAAGACTTAGAGGGGATTTAATAAATATTTCTAAATATCTGAGGGCTGGGGGTCAGGCTCTGCTCACTTGTTCCCTGTGATAGGACAAGCTGCAGCACAGGAGGTTCCACCTCAACACAAGGGGGAACTTTTTCACTATGAGGGTCACAGAGCACTGGAAGAGGCTGCCCAGAGAGGTTGTGGAGTCCTCTGGAGTTCTCCGGAGATTTTCAAGACCCGTCTGGATGCATTCCTTTGTGACCTGTGCTGGATTCTATGGTCCTGTTCTGGCAGGGGGTAGGACTCAATGATCTTTTTGGGTCCCTTCCAACCTCTGACATCCTGTGAGCCTGTGAGTAGCCTAATGAAAGCAACAGAAAAGGAATCTATCTCTGGGACACCACAAAGAAGTCTAAATTATCATCTTCCATCTATAACTTTTCTTTGGGTAGTCAAACATTTTGAGTCTGGACTTCGTTCTGGGATAATGCACAAGCACCCACAGACTTAATTCCAATTTACAGCCTAGGGAGGTTCTGCTCCCCCTCTGCTCTGCCTTGCTGAGACCACAGCTGCAATCCTGTGTCCAGTTTGGGGCTCCCAAATTCAAGAGACACAGAGACCTGTTGGAAAGAGTCCAAGGGAGAGCCAGGAGGATGCTTAGGGGACTTGAGCATCTCCCCTGGGAAGAGAGCCTGAGAGCCCTGGGGCTGTTTAGTGTGGAGAAGAGAAGGCTGAGAGGGGATCTGATCAATGTCTCTCAAGAGCTGAGGGGTGGGTGTCAAGTGGAGGGGGCCAAGCTCTGCTGGGTGGTGCACAGCAATAAGCCAAGGAGCAATGGAGAGAAACTTGAACATAGAAGATTTCAGCTCAACATGAGGAGAAACTTTTTTGCAGTGAGGGTGATGGTGCCCTGGAACAGGCTGCCCAGAGAGGTTGTGGAGTCTCCTTCTCTGGAGACATTCCAAACCCCACTGGATGCATTCCTGTGCAGACTCCCCTGGGTGATGCTGCTCTGGCAGGGGTTTGGACCTGATGATCTCTGGAGGTCCCTTCCAACCTCTGATATACTGTGAGACTGTGATAATTTCCATACAGCTTTCAGAGAAGAGCCTGTTCTGTTATCACATCAATTCCAAATATCAGACTGGATGTGGTCCTGCACAGCCTGATCTAGTTGGAGATGTCTCTGCTCCCTGCAGGTGGGTTGGACAGGATGACCTTTGAGGCTCCCTTCCAACCCAATCTGTGAATCTGTGAGCAAAAGGCTGATATGAAACTGGCTACAACCATGACCAAACCTTTGTATTTTTTTTTTTTCACCCTTAAGCTGTCAGGATAATTTGCTAGCTGTGCAATGCATTAGCTTCTGAAGAACTGATCCCACACAGCACTCTCCTGTTGGTAGATGGTAAGTGGGTTGATGATTCACGTGGAGGTGTGTATCACCTTGCTCTCAGGAGGTATTTCTCCCCATATAGCTCAGCAGATACACAGCAGAAGTCGAGGAAGAATATCTAACAGTCGTCTGACACTCTAAACGTCATGAACACTTCACAGAATTCACCATTCCCACCAACAGGGAGAGCACATCTGAAGGCTTGAAGTTCACCTACTTTTCTAAGGTTTCCTGAACAGCTATTCCAGGTTTGGACCCTGGTGTTCAAATCCCAGCCTTATGCCTGATCCACTGAACCTCACTGTGGACATTATTTCTGCAACCCAAACTTGAATACAATTTGCTGTCTTAGATGTCCTTACCTAGGCATCTGCTCCACTGTGCAGGATCACAGGATGTTAGGGGTGGGAAGGCAGCTCTGGAGATCACAGAATCACAGAAGCAACCAGGTTGGAAGAGAAGCAAGTTCAGCCTACCTCCCAGTCCTATCTAATCAACTAAACCATGGCACTAAGTGCCTCATCCAGGCTTTTCTGAAACACCTCCAGGGATGCTGACCCCACCACCTCCCTGGGCAGCACATTCCAAAGGCCAATCTCTCTTTCTGGGAAGAACTTCTTTCTAAGACCAAGCCTAAACCTCCCCCTGCACAGCTTGAGACTGTCCCCCCTCCTTCTGCTGCTGGTTGCCTGGGAGAAGAGACCAACCCCCAGCCAGCTACAACCTCCCTTCAGGTAGTTGTAGACAGCAATGAGGTCTCCCCTGAGCCTCCTCTGCTCCAGGCTAAACACCCCCACCTCCCAGATCTTAGAGTCCAACCCCCCTGCCAGAGTCCGACACCTGCTAAGTAAAGTATCACAGGCTCACAGGATGTTAGGGGTTGGAAGGGACCTTTGAAGATCATTGAGTCCAACCCCCCTGCCAGAGCAGGACCATAGAATCCAGCACAGGTCACACAGGAACACATCCAGATGGGGCTTGAAAGTCTCCAGAAAAGGAGACTCCACAACCTCTCTGGGCAGCCTGTTCCAGTGCTCTGTGACCCTCACAGTGAAGAAGTTCCTCCTCATGTTGAGGTGAAAGCTCCTGTGCTGGAGTTTACATCCAGCACTGTAGTCTTTGGCTAGGTTTGTAACAATAAACAAAGAGGACCAAGGTTGCTGTCTGGGCTGTGGCATGACATTGTTCACACTACTGATTTGTTAGCATGCTCCATAGTTTTGCCTGAGGCTACCTAGTGTTGCTCCCAGGCATGATTTTGGGTTTAGCATGAGCCATTAGCTATGTCTGGTAGGGTATACAAATGCTGCTGCTTTGTTTTGGGATATAAGAGAATTCAATCATGCTGACATGAGCTGCCGGGTGGCCACAGGGACAGCGAGCAACCCTTGGCCTACTGAACATGAGCCAGCAGTGTGCCCAGGTGGCCAAGAAGGCCAATGGCATCCTGGCCTGCAGCAGGAAGAGTGTGGCCAGCAGGAGCAGGGAAGTCATCCTGCCCTGTGCTCAGCACTGGTTAGACCACACCTTGAGTGCTGTGTCCAGTTCTGGGCTCCTCAAGTCAAGAAAGATGTTGAGATGTTGGAAGGTGTCCAGAGAAGGGCAAGAAGGCTGGGGAGGGGTCTGGAGCACAGCCCTGTGAGGAGAGGCTGAGGGAGCTGGGGGTGTTTAGCCTGGAGAAGAGGAGGCTCAGGGGAGACCTCATTACTCTCTACAACTCCCTGAAGGGAGGTTGTAGCCAGGTGGGGGTTGGTCTCTTCTCCCAGACAACTCAACAGCAGAACAAGAGGACACAGCCTGAAGCTGTGCCAGGGGAGGTTGAGGATGGATGGTAGGAAGAAATTCTTCCCAGAAAGAGAGATTGGAAATTGGGATGTGCTGCCCAGGGAGGTGGTGGAGTCACTGTCCCTGGAAGTGTTTAAAAAGAGCCTGGATGAGGCACTTAGTGCCATGGGTTAGTTGATTAGATGGTGTTGGGTGATAGGTTGGACTTGATGATCTCAAAGGTCTTTTCCAACCTGCTTAATTCTGTAATTCTGTAATTCTATGCCACCATGTTTTCAGGCAGTTCTTACAGCTCCACAAATCTATGGAAAGCTCATCCCTCCCAGGAACTAGTGGAGAGGTGTGCAAACTATATTCCATCCTTGCTGCAGTACGTTCCTCATCCTATCACATCTCTAATTAGAGGCTTTAGCTCTGAAATATCTGCTGCAGGAGAGTTCCAAACCAGCTTCTCTCTGAAGAGAGCTTCAAATCAGCTTCCCCCTGGCTGGTTAAGAATGAGTTGAAAGGGTTTACTTTAAAAGGGTTAACTCCTTTATCCTAACTTGTGCTTCTGAAGGCTCTCCTTATTATTAGTGTGCTACAAATCAGTTCCAAAAACACACCCCACAAGCCTATTACTGTGTCTAGAGGGACTACACTTTGGGACTTGGCTACCTAGCTTCAGGTTTTCATTATCAGAAGTGTTGGTTGTCTTTAGATGTATAAAGTGTTCTCCACTCATAGACAGAACTGAACCTCACTGCACTTAAACTATTTAATCACAGAGCCACAGAATTGTAGGGGCTGGAAGGGACCTTGAACAATTATCCAATCCAACCCCCTTGCCACCAAGAGCAGATCACACAGGAACACATCCAGGCAGGTCTTGAATATCTCCAGAGAGGGACATTCCACAGCCCACTGGGGCAGCCTGTTCCTGCATTCTGTCACCCTCACAGGGAAAAAAATTCTTCCTCCTGTTTCCATGGAACTTCCTATGCCTCAGCTTCCACCCATTGGCCCTTGTGCTGTCATTGGGCATCTTTAGAATTAGCTTCTTTAGAGTTCACTGAAGAAAGGCATTAAGATATTTTATGGTTGATATTTGCAAGGGAGACTCCACAAGCTCAAGTGCTCCAAGTGCCTCCAAGTGCTCTAAACCATCAGGGCTATAGATAGGCTGCTGGTGCCTGCTGCTTCTCTGCTGTTGAGAACATACCAGATTGTCAGAAATGATTTGCATGAGATTTACTAGTCCTGAGGAGTCCTTGCACCTCCTCATTTCCTGAGCCTCCTCACTTCTGTGTTTGGCATGAGAAGTCATTTGCAAATGAGTGGGGAAGAAATGCCTAACGTACTACTGCAGTACTCATCAAGACCTCCAGCCTCCAGTTTAAGCAAAGAAAAGGAACAAACTCCAACCTACTCAGTGTATTAAAATGTGCAAAAGCTGCTGAGGCCCAGAAGAGGAGGGAATTTACATAAAAGAGAGGCTTGGGAATCATTCTTCACAAAGCTATAACCTGCGCTGTCAAACTCCTGCAATGTACAGGCTGGGGAGTCATAATTCCAGAAAGTGATTGTAAGAAGCTGTAGTTACATTTCATTTCTGCTACAACTCCATTGCTTGCTTCATTTCCTGCATGACATTCACCACACACAACGTGGGGATGGTGGGATGGATGGTTATAATTATGTACTTGTTTCAACAAGACCAAGTTCAGGGTCCTGCAGCTGGGTCAGGGCAATCCCAGGCACTGATACAGGCTGGGCAGGGTCTGGCTTGAGAGCAGCCCTGAACAAAAGGACTTGGGGGTGCTGGTGGAGGAGAAGCTCAACAGGAGTCAGCAGTGAGCACTTGCAGCCCAGAAAGTCAACCAGAGCCTGGGCTGCAGCAAGAGAAGTGTGGCCAGCAGGGCCAGGGAGGGGATTCTCCTCTACTCCTCTCTGCTGAGACCCAACCAGGAGCACTGTGTCCAGTTTTGAAGCCTCTATTACAAGAAGGATCTGGAGGTGCTGGAAGGTGTCCAGAGAAGGGCCATGAGGATGAGCAGAGGGCTGGAGCTCCTCTCCTATGGAGACAGACTGAGAGAGTTGGGGTTGTGCAGTCTGGAGAGGAGAAGGCTCTGAGGAAACCTTCTTGTGGCTTTCCAGTATTTCAAGGGGGCACCAAGAAAACTGGGGAGGGACTTCTGAGGGTGTCAGGGAGTGATAGGTCTAGGAGTTGGGGGGTTGAAAAAAAACTAGAAGTGGGGAGATTCAGATTGGATGTTAGGAAGAAATTCTTCCCCATGAGGGTGGTGAGAGACTGGAAGAGGTTGCCCAGGGAGGTGGTGGAAGCCTCACCCCTGGAGGTTTTTGCAGCCAGGCTGGATGTGGCTGTGAGCAACCTGCTGTAGTGTGAGGTGTCCCTGCCCACGGCAGGGGGGTTGGAACTGGATGAGCCTTGAGGTCCCTTCCAGGCCTAACAATAATCTGATTGTCTCTACTGGCGAATTACCTGCAGTTAGACTCATAGAACTGTTTACTCAAAGGAAGGAACTGTTCTATAAAAGGTAGTTTAGAGCATTATTCACAAAGTTGTCCTTTTTAAGGGACACTGGGTCTGATAACTGGTCCCTGGGTTCTTGAATAATGATTTCAAAGAGATCTTGTGTCTTGCTCCTACCAAGCCCAGCACTCAATATCCTCTCATCTTCAGCCTCTGCATGAAATACCAGCCTGTAACTTGCAAATAATTCTCAGGCAGATGAAGAAATAGCTAAAATTGAATGCCAGAGACAGATGATTAACATTAAATGTACTTCTCTGTGGAATGCACCAATTCCAATTATCCACACACAAGATGGGTATCCAATTGCTGTCCAAGATATTATCTCCCCCTCTGCTCTGCCCTGCTGAGACCACAGCTGCAATCCTGTGTCCAGTTTGGGGCTCCCCAGTTCAAGAGAGACAGAGACCTGCTGGAGAGAGTGCAAGGGAGAGGCAGGAGGATGCTTAGGGGACTTGAGCATCTCCCCTGGGAAGAGAGCCTGAGAGCCCTGGGGCTGTTTAGTCTGGAGAAGAGAAGGCTGAGAGGGGATCTGATCAATGTCTCTCAATAGCTGAGGGCTGGGGGTCAAGTGGAGGGGGCCAAGCTCTGCTGGGTGCTGCACAGCAAGAAGCCAAGGAACAATGGAGACAAACTTGAACAGAGAAGGTTTCATCTCAACATGAGGAGAAACTTCTTTGCAGTGAGGGTGACAGAGCCCTGGAGCAGGCTGCCCAGAGAGGTTGTGGAGTCTCCTTCTCTGGAGACTTTCCAACCCCACGTGGATGCATTCCTGTGCAGACTCCCTTGGGTGATGCTGCTCTGGCAGGGGGCTTGGACTGGATGATCTCTGGAGGTCCCTTCCAACCTCTAATGTTCTGTGATTCTATGATTCTATGCTGACACTACCTGCAACTGGAATCCTCAAAGCTTCTCTTTCAATTTTCATTTTCTTTTCTAAAAGGATAAATAATTCATCTGTGCCATAAATATTACCTACTGATACTGATGTATCTTTTTTCTTTTTTTCTGTTAATGATTTAACATTTCATTAACATCTCCTTTACCCACTCTTTGGAGCACCAATTTGCTTCACTTGCTGCCAAACCAGATCTTAACTAACCTCTATCCCCATAAATATAGATTTTTTTCCCCCCTGCAGACTCTCCTGCTCTACTCCTTCCCCAGCCCCCAGATAATTTTCTTTCCAAACAGTTCCGTTGCACCTCAAGTTGTAGCTTAACAAGCTCAACAAGCAGCAACCTCATTTCAGCAACTATTTTCCCAGCCCTTTCCTTCATTTATTCTTACTCCAGCATTCTGTGCAGCCACACAGTGAAACAGCTCAGCAATGCATTCATTTTTTTCCCCATGTCCTTTATAATCTTGCTGAGCCCCCAGCTTGTCTGTGCAGCCTCCAACTAAATGTGCAGCCTTCACTACTCGTACTTTACTCACACTGCAAATATTAACCTTTTAGAATACTGTTAGGGCATTCCCCTCAAGGAAAATACTGAAGGATAGGTCTCTGATCTATGATACAGGGGAAGAGAAACAGAGAATATCTTTTTTTGTTCCTTCAAAAATGAAATGAAGGACTTGAAAGAGATCAGATGTTATCAAATCCTGATGGGGGTGAACTCCTTGTGGTGACTTTTGAGTTGCAACCCAGGATGGAGATCAGGCTGGAGTCACAGAAAATGTTTATGACCTAGGATGGGGACAGGGATATCTTCAGCCTTTGTCAGGAGTCTTCCTAAATTGCGAAGTCAATCTGATCCTATTTAATGCTGAGACTTTCTCTGTGTGGATGTTCAAACTGGCATCTGCAGCTCAAATTTTTCCCTCTCTGGATGCCATGATGGTGGCCCTCAGGCTGATCTCTTGCTTCAGATTTCCAAATTGGATCTGGACCAGTAGAGTTGATAATGTTAGAAGGAGGATCAAAAGTACTTCTGCTAAAGAGAGTTCAAATCCTCACATGCTCCTGTGAGAAAAACTGTGCTAGACTTCTGGGATTCTTTCAAAAGATTCTATGGAGACAGGCTGAGAGTTGGGGTTGTGCAGTCTGGAGAAGAGAAGGCTCTGAGGAGATCTTCTTGTAGCATTCCAGTATCTGAAGGGGGCTACAGGAAAGCTGGGGAGGGACTTTGGAGGGTGTCAGGGAGTGATAGGAGTGGGGGGAATGGGGAAAAACTAAAAATGGGTAGATTCAGATTGGATGTTAGGAAGAAGTTCTTCCCCATGAGGGTGGTGAGACACTGGCACAGGTTGCCCAGGGAGGTGGTGGAAGCCTCATTCCTGGAGGTTTTTGCAGCCAGGCTGGATGTGGCTGTGAGCAACCTGCTGTAGTGTGAGGTGTCCCTGGCCATGGTAGTGGGCTTGGAACTGGATGACCCTTGAGGTCCCTTCCAAATCTGTGATTCTCTGATTGAATGATTGAAGCTCTTCCCTTCTCTTCTCCCTATAACTCTTCATTAACCCAAGCATCATAATAACTTCTTCCTGTACCTTTTGGGGAGGAATAACAACAGGCACCAGGACAGGTTAGAGGCTGCCCTGCTGGAAAGCAGCTCCATGGAGAAAGAGCTTGGAGTGCTGGTGGGCAGCAAGTTCTGCATGGGACAGCAATGTGCCCTTGTGGCCAAGAGAGCCAATGGGGTCCTGGGGTATATCAAGAAAAGTGTGGCCAGCAGGGCTGGGGAAGTTCTTCTCCCCCTCTGCCCTGCCCTGCTGTAACCACAGCTGCAATCCTGTGTCCAGTTTGGGGCTCCCCAGTTCAAGAGAGACAGAGACCTGCTGGAGAGAGTCCAAGGGAGAGGCAGGAGGATGCTTAGGGGACTTGAGCATCTCCCTTATGAGAGAGCCTGAGAGCCCTGGGGCTGTTTAGTGTGGAGAAGAGAAGGCTGAGAGGGGATCTGATCAATGTCTCTCAAGAGCTGAGGGGTGGGGGTCAGGATAGAGAGGGCCAGGCTCTTTTGAGTGGTTCACAGTGGTAGGACAACCAACAATGGAGACAAACTTGAATAGAGAAGATTTCAGCTCAACATGAGGAGAAACTTTTTTGCAGTGAGGGTGATGGTGCCCTGGAACAGGCTGTCCAGAGAGGTTGTGGAGTCTCCTTCTCTGGAGCCTTTCCAACCCCACCTGGATGCATTCCTGTGCAGACTCCCCTGGGTGATGCTGCTCTGGCAGGGGGGTTGGACCTGATGAGCTCTGGAGGTGCCTTCCAACCTCTGATACACTGTGAGACTGATACTTGTCTTGATTTGAATTCACCTTTCCTGAATGCTGGCAACCTTAGGTGTACAGATCAGGAAGAGGCAGACAGAATCAGGATTTTGATGACTTCAGCATAATCTGCTAGTCTGGCTATACCCCAGCAATTTAAACGCAGTCTCAAAGACATTCTCTGTGGCAGAGAAGCAACCAGCAGAGCCTGAAATTTCTTCCTCTGTGTTGCCCCATCTGTTTCTAAAGATCACTCTGGATCTTTTGAAAGAATCCCAGAATTCTAGCACACTGTTTTTCTCACAAGAGCATGTAAGGATTTGAACTCTCAGCAGTACCAGAACTCTTGATACTCCATTATAGACTCTACTAGAATGTTTGCTCGCAGGACTGCAGGCTCACAGGATGGTAGGTATTGAAAGGGATTTCTTTGAGGGTGATCTTTGAGTCCAACCCTCCTGACAGAGCAGAACCATAGCATCCAGCACAAGTCACACAGGAACACATCCAGACAGGGCTGCAAAGTCTCCAGAGAAGGAGACTCCACAACCTCTCTGGGCAGCCTGTTCCAGTGCTCTGTCACCCACACAGTCAAGAAGTTCCTCCTCATGTTGAGGTGAAACCTCTTGTGCTGGAGTTTCTATCCATTGGGTGCAAGTGAGCAGAGCCTGTCCCTTCCCTCTTGACCCCCAGCCGTCAGATATTGATAGACATTGATCAGATTCCCTCTCAGTCTTCTCCTCTCCAGACTAACCAGCCCCAGGGCTCTCAGCCTCTCCTCACCAGGCAGTGCTCCAGTCCCTTCAGCATCCTTGTAACCCTCCCTTGGACTCTCTCCAGCAGATCCCTGTCCCTCCTGAACTGGGGAGCCCAGACCTGGATGCAGTATTCCAGGTGAGGTCTCACTAGGGCAGAGTAGAGGGGGAGGAGAACCTCCCTGGCTCTGCTGGACACACTCCTCTGAATGCCCCCCAGGACCCCATTGGCCTTCTTGGCCCCCAGGGCACATTGCTGTCCCATGCAGAACTTGCTGCCCACCAGCACTCCCAGGTCCTTCTCCTTGGGGCTGCTCTCCAGCAGATCCCCTCCCAACCTGTCCTGCTGCAGTTTATTCTTCCTGTCCAGGTGCAGGACTCTGCACTCATCCTTGTTGACCCTCATCAGGTTCCTCTCTGCCCAGCTCTCAGTCTGTCCAAGACTCAGTGAAGATCAATTTTTGAAGGCTTAGGCAATACAGTGTAGGAAAACCTATCACTCTTTTCTTCTAGGTTGGCTTTTAATGAATATTAAATTTAGCAACAGTTTGGACAAGGGGGGGAAAAAAAAGCCCACAACAAAGTTGAAAGGAAATTAAAGCCTGTAGAATTCTTATCCTTTTTTCTTATCTTTTATTCCCTTATTCTTATCTGAACTATATGCAACAGCACAAGTCTGACATGTGATTTTTTTTTTTTTTTTTTTTACTGTAGGTGCTTTGACTGCTTGCCAGAGCTCTAAGCAGGGAGGAACATCTTCCAAGCTCAGGATTTGGACAAGCCTTGCTGAGCCTCAGCAGTAGAAGCTTTCCACTCCACCCTTGCTGAAACTGCAGAGTGAGGAGATGCATCTCATTGCAAGAGAAGAAGCTAACATCTACATACATCAAGGAGATGATTACAGCTAGAACTACCCAATTGCCAGCACAAGGACTGATTTATAGGTGGGAAGGTACAAACTGATGCAGCTTTCCAAGAACACAGCTTCAAGCCCAGCAGTACCAGGCTATAACCATAACTTTTATTTACTAAAAAAGAGAAAAAAGGGGTCCACTCATTTTGGAGGCATGAGTAAGAGAAAAGCAAGTTTGGTCCTTTTTATGTTGTGAAGCAAAGCTGACTTGCAAATAGAAGCCATAAAATAGCTTCATGTCTATCTTCAGTAAATCCCAAACAAGCTAATTCTAAAGATGCCCAATGACAGCACAAGCAGCAATGGGTGGAAGCTGAGGCATAGGAAGTGAATTAGAAGGGCTGTGGTTAGTAGGTAGAGAGAGGTTCTCCTCCCTCTCTGCTCTGCCCTGATGAAGAGGCTGCATCTCGAATATTGAGTCCACTTCTGGGCCCCTCAGGTCAAGAAGGACCTCAGGGAACTGCTTGAGAGAGTCCAGCACAGAGCCCCAAAGCTGCTGAAGGTAGTGGAAGATCTTCCTTAGGAGGAGAGGCTGAGGGAGCTGAGGGCTCTGGAGCTTGGAGAGGAGGAGCCTGAGAGGTGAGCTCCTTGCTGGTGCTAAAGATGTGCAGGGGGAGTGCCCAGAGGCTGGAGCCAGGCTCTGCTGGGTTATGCCCAATGCCAGCACAAGGGGCAGTGGTGGAAGCTGAGCCATAGGAAGTTCCATGGAAACAGGAGGAAATTTTTTTTTCCCTATGAGGCTGACAGAACCCTGAAAGAGGCTGCCCAGGGATGTTGTTGAGTCTCTGGAGATATTCCAACCCCACCTGGCTGTGTTCCTGTGTGATCTACTCTAGGTGATGCTGCTCTGGCAGGGGGTTTGGACTGGATGAACTTTGGAGGTCCCTTCCAACCCCTAACATTCTGTGATTCTGTGATTCTGTAATCAAGATTTTTTTCCTTTCCCTTTTTACTTGAATCAGTCTTGGTTGACAACTAATTTCTTCCTTTTTTATCAGAGCAAATGCATCAGATGACATTTCAAAATGTTACAAAGGAAATGAAAATGGCTTTTCAAACACCAGCAGCAAAGCTTGTCCATCAAACAATCAACAACGAAATCTGCCCAGAGACAACAATTTGGAAGGGAAAAAAAAAATCTATAAAATAAGATGTGTGGAGAAGGTTTCAGGTTTTGGTTGAAGGCAAATCTATAAACTCAATGGAGCAATTTAAAGGAGAAAATCAAATTGAGCTGAAATAAATATTGAGTACTGCCAGCACCATTTCAATTAGAAATAGCTTGAGTCACTGATTTGGGGTTTGGATCTATGGTTTGTTTACTTTGTTGTTTGTGGTAGCCTTTATTCAGCTGTAACTACCTTTCCATTTATTCTTCCTCTGCTTCCCGGCCTGAAGTCCATTATAAAAATCTGTGCTGATATATGATGAGGAAAATAATTCTAATTGCAAAGCAGCCAATATCCATGCCCTACCTGGATCACTGGGGTGCAGCTAAAAGCCAGCCTGAGGCTGCTTCAGTTTCCAGCTTGAGTAGGAAATGAATCTGAAGCTCACAAGGATGGCATGGCATTCCCAAATCTGCAGAGTCTTTAAGAAGCAACTGGAATAGTCTGTAGTCCCTTTTGGATAGAGGTGACCATTGAAAGAATGACTTTGAAACATTTATCTTGACACTGTGACACAAGCTCCATTTCACAGAATCAAAGAATCATAAAATCATAGAATCATGGAATCACAAAATCACAGAAACACAAAATCACAGAATCATAGAATCACAGAATCATAGAATCACAGAATCAGTGAATCATAGAATCACAGAATCACAGAATCAGAGAATCAGAGAATCATAGAATCACAGAATCATAGAATCATAGAATCACAGAATCACAGAATCACAGAATCATAGAATCAGAGAATCATAGAATCACAGAATCATAGAATCACAGAATCAGAGAATCACAGAATCAGAGAATCATAGAATCAAAGAATCAGAGAATCATAGAATCAGAGAATCAAAGAATCACAGAATCACAGAATCACAGAATCACAGAATCATAGAATCAGAGAATCATAGAATCAAAGAATCAGAGAATCAGAGAATCAAAGAATCACAGAATCACAGAATCACAGAATCATAGAATCAGAGAATCATAGAATCAGAGAATCAGAGCATCAGAGAATCAGAGAATCAGAGAATCAGAGAATCAGAGAATCATAGAATCACAGAATAAAAGAATCACAGAATCACAGAATCAGAGAATCACAGAATCAGAGAATCACAAAATCATAGAATCACAGAATCAGAGAATCATAGAATCAGAGAATCAAAGAATCAAAGAATCACAGAATAAAAGAATCACAGAATCAGAGAATCACAAAATCATAGAATCACAGAATCATAGAATTAAAGAATCACAGAATCACAGAATCATAGAACCACAGAATCACAGAATCATAGAATCATAGAATCACAGAATCACAGAATCACAGAATCACAGAATCATAGAATCACTGAATCACAGAATAACAGAATCAAGAATCATAGAATCAAAGAATCACAGAATCACAGAATGTTAGGGGCTGGAAAGGTCCTTGAAAGCTCATCCAGTCCAACCTCCCTGCCAGAGCAGGATCACCTAGAGCAGGTCACACAGTAACACAGCTAGGCAGATTTTGAGTATCTTCAGAGAGGGAGGCTCAAGAGATGAATTCTATGCTGACAGTAAAAAAACATGTCCAGGAAGAAAGTTTCAACTCCAGCTAGCTGGTTGTTCTCAAGGCTTGTTCTGCATCATGGCAGGTTTGGTCCAGGCCAACTTGCAGTCCCTGGGCAATACTTAGGTGTAGTTTAGGGGACCTGAATCACAGAATCAAAGAAACATTCAGGTTGGAAAAGCCCCTCAGGATCACCAAGTCCAACCCACAACCCTGCTCTGCAAGGGTCACACCAAAACCAGAGCCCCAAGCACCACATCCAAACCACCTTCAAACACAGCCAGCCTTGGGGACTCCACCACCTCCCTGCCCAGCACATTCCAATCCCTGACCACTCTTGTCATCAAAAAATATTCTCTACTGTCCAGTCTAAACCTACCCAGTGGCAGCTTGAGGCCATTCCTTCTTGTTCTATCACTAATTCCCTGGGAGAAGAGACCAGCACCAACCTCCCCACAACCTCCTTTCAGAGAGTTGTAGAGAGCAATGAGGTCTCCCCTCAGCCTCTTCTTTTCCAAACTAACCATCCCCAGCTCCTTCAGTCTCTCTTCATCAGATTTCTTCTCCAGACCCTTCCCAGCTTCCTTGCCCTCCTCTGCCCTGGCTCCAGCACCTCCACATCTCTCTTGCATTCAGGTGCCCCAAACTGGACACAACACTCCAGGTGTGGCCTCCCCAGAGCTGAGTCCCAGGGGACAATCCCCTCCCTGCTCCTGCTGGACACAGCATTGCTGATCCCAGCCAGGATGCCTTTGGCTTTCTTGGCCACCTGGGCACACTGCTGCCTCCTCTTCAGCTGCTTGTTGATCAGAAACCTCAGGTCCCTTTCTGCTAGACAGAACGATCAAGAACTCTTTCCAGTAAAGACCAGAAGCTAAACCAATGGGTTTGGCTTCCTCCACTGTACTCAGTCCTCCAACACTACTGTAGAAGTCTTTAGGACCTCCACACATCCATGTGCACACCAGTCATGGCCTGAGGGAATATGATAGCCAACCTTACCCCAAAGGGATGCCACAAAATTTCAACATGGTTTCAGTGATGGTGAAGTTACCACAAAATAATTCTTTTTCCATCTGAGAAAGTCAGGTTTTACTTCAAGTGTCCAAAGAAGAGGCCTGGAGACAAAATGTGACACATCTAGCCTGTAGAATCTGGCTTGAGGCTCAGTGAACATTGATGGGGTGTTCATTGAGCAGAAGTCTAAATGAGTTCCACACAGTTCTCTAGTGTGAGGTGTCCCTGCCCATGGCAGGAGGGTTGGAACTGGATGATCCTTGTGGTCCGTTCCAACCCTGACTGATTCTGTGATTCTATGACAAAGTGTTTAAATAAACCTCTGAAAGCTTAGAAAGGAGATCAAGGAATTTATGAGGGTATGGACACAATGAAGATACAATTCTGTGTGAAAGGCAAATTCTAGTCCCAGAGAAGTGACATGGACAGAGGCATTGAGTGCACCCTCAGCAGGTTCACCAATGGCACCAAGCTGTGTGGTGCAGCAGACAGGCTGGAGGGAAGGGATCCATCCAGAGGGACCTGGACAGGCTGCAGAGGTGGGCACAAGCCAACCTCAGGAGGGTCAACAAGACCAAGTGCAGGGTCCTGCAGCTGGGTCGAGGCAATCCCAAGCACAAATCCAGGCTGGGCAGGGACTGGCTGGAGAGCAACCCTGAACAAAAGGACTTGGGGTGCTGGTGGAGGAGAAGCTCAACAGGAGCCAGCAGTGAGCACTTGCAGCCCAGAAAGCCAACCAGAGCCTGGGCTGCAGCAGGAGAAGTGTGGCCAGCAGGGCCAGGGAGGGGATTCTCCCCCTCTGCTCTGCTCTGGTGAGACCCCACCTGGAGTACTGTGTCCAGTTCTGGAGCCCCTATTACAAGAAGGATCTGGAGGTGCTGGAAGGTGTCCAGAGAAGGGCCATGAGGATGAGCAGAGGGCTGGAGCTGCTCTCCTGTGAGGACAGACTGAGAGAGTTGGGGCTGTTCAGTCTGGAGAAGAGAAGGCTCCCAGGAGACCTTCTTGTGGCCTTCCAGGATCTGAAGGGGGCTACAAGAAAGCTGGGGAGGGACCTTTTAAGGTGTCAGGTAGTGACAGGACTGGGGGGAATGGAACAAAGCTGGAAATGGAGAGATTCAGACTGGATGTAAGGAAGAAGTTCTTCCCCATGAGAGTGGTGAGACCCTGGAATGGGTTGTGCAGGGAGGTGGTTGAGGTCCCATCCCTGGAGGTGTTTAAGGCCAGGCTGGATGAGGCTCTGGCCAGCCTGATCTGGTGTGAGGTGTCCCTGCCCATGGCAGGGGGTTGGAACTGGATGATCCTTGTGGTCCCTTCCAACCCTGACTGATTCTATGATTCTATGATTCTACGATTCTGTGATTCTATGATTCTATGATTCTGTGATTCTATGATTCTATGATTCCTCTCTTCAGAGACCATATTTGGCTCAGGAAAAAAAAAAAGGAGCAACAAAAACCCAGTGTAATCTTTGTAACCACAGGAGTCCCTCTTGACACATAACTCATTAGCAACCACCAATCTGGCACTTTAATGATCTCTTCAGGTTTTGAAATGGGTTTGTATTTCACATTGGAGCAACTGCTGCATCCTCCTGGTTTCAAAAATGGCACACTATCAGAACACTCTGTTGGGGGGTTTATTTTAGCTCAATAATACTAGGTTTCCACTTCAGGTCTCCATTCCCATCTTCCATCAGAAGTGACCAGAGAGCCTTGGATCTCATAAGACTTTTCTATTGCAAAAAGAAAAAAATTCCTCAAAATCAATACCTCACTGAAAAAAAAAACCCAGTTGTCTATCCTCCTGGCTATATTCTTGAAGTAATAGAAAAATAAAGTTGAGAGTTTCTTTTATATGAATTGATAGATTAATATTTCAGGACTTTCAACCTGCTTTAATGGAGTTATTCTGATACTTACCTGAGGTACTACTAAAATACCCTTTTGGAAGGTTAATTTTGGACTTCTCACTGGGATGTCCCTGAAGGCTCTCTAAACCACTGAGGTGAAAGAGAAAGCAGGGAAAATAATTCTTGAAAAGAACAAACAGGATGAGGAAATTTCACACAGTGGTCTGGAAACCCAGAGAGAAGGATGAGACTAAAAACATTTCAGGTGGCCACATTGAAAACAAACAACAGCTCACAATCCAGACTGAATTGTAAGTCCCTGAGGAGACCTTCTTGTGGCCTTCCAGGATCTGAAGGGGGCTACAAGAAAGCTGGGGAGGGACTTTTGAGGGTGTCACGGAGTGATAGGACTGGGGGGAATGGAGCAAAACTAGAAATGGGGAGATTCAGATTGGATGTTAGAGGAAATTCTTCCCCATGAGGGTGGTGAGAGACTGGCACAGGTTTCCCAGGGAGGTGGTGGAAGCCTCATCCCTGGAGGTTTTTGCAGCCAGGCTGGATGTGGCTGTGAGCAACCTGCTGTAGTGTGAGGTGTCCCTGCCCATGGCAAGGGGTTGGAACTGGATGATCCTTGACATCCCTTCCAGCCCTGACAATTCTATGATTCCATGCAGGGAGAAGAGCTGAAGTACAGACAAAGCAACCCAGACAACCACTTTTCAATGCAACTTTAGCTGCAATGAGCAAGTGATGGCAAAAG